>NC_064615.1:186077753-186302209 GCF_023898315.1 Schistocerca nitens | reverse complement strand
AATGCCCAGGACACTAGAATTATTTGATTCTGATACTAGTCAATTCCTAGAGAAATGGCGATTCATGGACTCATGGGATCTGAATCAGCATGACTCAACAACCGTAATTAAAAACATTATGGATAAACTTTTTTACTCTAATTTTTTTGTGGTTGTATATTGTTAAGTTAAAATACTACCTGCAGACTACCTACTTAATATAAACTAGCCTTTATTTCAAGAATTACTTTTAAACTTGAGTTTTATTTTCTTTTTTATCATTATTATGTACTGTCCCAAGAACTGACCTCATTAAAATGTATAGTTATATTTACAGCCCACTTTATTTCCCCTAATAACTCTCCCATAACTCTCAAGCAGCTTTTTCAACTTGGTTACCCAACCACAACAGATACAGTGTTGCAAAACACCTTTTCAAATAAAAAATATCAGTTAATTTTTTTATATAAGCACCACCTATCAATTAATCTTTAAAATGCATAAATGCCTAGGCATTTATGAATTTTGGGTATTTGCTCCAACTTACAAATACCCAGGCATTTTGCATCACTGATCAAAGAAGCACCATCCTTCTCCAGCATCTACTGGTGACAGCATTCACTTCAGGGAACCCTCTTCCCAGAAATCTAAGGATCAGCAGCTCAACTCCAGCAAGTGGATGTAGGAGCCACAGACACTGGGTTCCAGGGCTGACTACTACTCATCTGTTCCTTGCTACCACAGTGAATAAGCCCTTGCAAAAGTCCCAACATTTGAAAGTACTGCAGGAGGAGAAGAAGAAGAAGAAACCTCAAGAGAAGGCTACATCACTGACCCCAGAGGCACCAGATCCTTCTGAGCTATTCGACTCAGAATCTATGTTCATTGATGCTGTTTCACCTACACCTGTGACACATTGATTCTGATGGCTGGCCTGTCTCCTTGGCTGCTTCATGTCTAACCACTGTGCCCTCAACATAATTCAATGGAACTGCAATGGCTATTACTATTACATATCAAAACTACAAGTAATACCCACCTGTTCTGTGAGCTTTATTGCTGTTTAGTAAACATATTTCACTGACAATCACTCTCCAACATTTTGAGGCTACCATGGCATCTGTCAGAACCACTCTGATCTCTTCTCATATTGGCCCCCCAGAGCATCTGGAGAGGTCTGTATGTTGGTTCACATAAATGTCATAAATAACTGAATCTCCCCCCCCCCCCCTCCACCACCACCCCATACTACATTGGAAATAATAGCAGTAAGAGTGTGAAAGACACCAGCACTTACTATTTGCAATATTTTTTAGCTCTGGACAGGGCATTTACATACACTGAGATAGCTGCCTTCATCAACAATCTTACCTCCCTGCTCTCGACCCCCCCCCCTCCCCACTTAGAATGTAGATGCACACCACTGCCTGTGAGGGAGTACCATGTAACTCGATGGATCCTCTGACCAACTTCTTTCTCATATTAATCTCTGTCTTCAAAATAGTGATGTAAAATGCCTGGGTATTTATAAGTTGGGACAACTCCTTGAGAATAAGTGGAGAGTTACTAGAGAGATCTTTGATGAGATCAATTTATGGGGTAGTACATAATAAAAAAGAAAAAAACTTGAGTTTAAAAGAAAGTTTTGAAATAAAGTATAGTTTGTATTAAGTAGTTAGCCTGAAAGTAGTATTTTTATCAACTACTAATTCAGAGAGTTGCCGATTCTCTGGGAATCGGCTAGTGTCAGAATCAAATGATTCCAGCATCTTGGACATTGATTCTTTGTTATTAAATCTTATTTTTAAGTCAGCTTTCTCTTTTTATCTTCGCAGCAGTGCAGTCATAAGAAAGTAGGTAAAGAAAGGAGCAGAACAGGAAACTATAATCTGTCTCAAATGTCGTTACATCTGACAATAAAGCACTCTTTTCTTGTTTTTCATTGAAAACTGTTTAACATTTAAGAACACAATCATCATCAAGAAACATATGCCAGCTGTTCAATACATCCAGTAATAATAATTTTGCTATCAATAATCACAAAAATTGATAAAAAATACTTTTTTCTACATGGCCAGATTTCGGACATTTAAAGCTGCTTTGGGAAAATTCGCAGGTAAAATTCTCCTTTATAAATGCCCTGCCCACTGGGCATTTGCCCAGCGCACATCACTACCGATCACGTGTGAACGGTCGAGATCCCTGAAGACTGTTTACAGCAACCTGAACTGGGGAGGACCTATCTGCCTTATGGGCTAACTTTCTTGTCCAACTACCACAGGTCAACATTAAGGGAACAGAGGGAGTAAGCACTCCAAGTATGGCTGATAACCACCTCACACTAGAGGCAAAAAGTGACACCAATAGGATGGAATGCAAGCGATCTAACTTTCTCTGAGCTTCGAATATGAGAAGCAAAGAACTTAAATTTTGGATTATATAGTCCTTAATTAGGCTAGGACACTTCAGGCAGTGGGGAGGATGAACATCTCTGCAATTGACAAAGAAAGATGGTGACTCGGATAGCAAGTTTTCATGACACAGTCGACCAGTCCCCACGAATTGGGGTGTTCATGTAATTGGAGGACATGTGCTCAAAGTGTTGGGGTATGAAGCATTAACCTAGGCATCCAACTCTGCTACAGATGAAACTATTACCACAGTTTTTATTTTAAATCACGCTTTCACATTAACCTAGGCTGTGCTAGCTACATATCAGTCTGTCACCACAACCTACATTTCAAAAGCTGATATAAACAAAAAAGAAATATCAATTTTCTGCTTTCTCTGTTTGTGCACATATAACACCATACACCGGACGAGCATTATGTAACAGGGCAAAGCTGATATCTAGTATTGGTAGCTTAGTTGACCTGGTTCATCAACCTGAGCATACTATTCTGGATATACAGATGAGCCAGCGTCCAGCCCAAATTCCAATTCCCCCCTCCCCCCAAACTCAACTGTGGACAAACTGCTTGAGTGAACTCACAATTTAAATGTTAAATTTAAATTAAATTTTAATTTAAATATTCATATTAAAATCTCACTGAATCATACACTGATAGAATCTCCCAAAGGTTTATTAACATACACAACACATACTGTGCTCCACAGAAACTCAAATGCAATCAGCACATTATGTCACAGCTGCCATAAGTAAAATTTAACTCTAAGTGAGACATGAGTCTTAAACAAAAGATCATTTTCAAAGTGCACAAGTGAAAATTTCACAAGCCACCAAAGGATACAAAATGACAAAATTAGAAATGTGAAAACTGAAAACACTTGGTAGAGTATGTACAAAAAGTTAGAAGAAAACATGAGCAAAAAAGGAGTCAGAAGACAGAGGAAATCATCCACCAGAACCAATATAGAGAAAAAAGGAAACCACAGGAACAAGCAGAATTCTAGTTGTGTGCTAGTGTTATCAAGTCCAAGATAAAACAATGAAAAAGCTATAATGTTTGTAAATAAAGTGGAGTCATGGTAAACAGGTTGATAATCTAAAAAATATTATTATTAGGCCCTATCCAAATCTGGAGAACAAACAATGCAATCTTCTTACCACAAACAATTCAGTTGGCAATGATAAACCAAAATGAAAATTTACACAATACTAGAATTGACATGCACGCCATTAAAGAAATGACAAAGTGTCCATCACTGCATTAGGAGTCAGTATTACAATTGCCAATAAATACATGCCTGTAAGTCTGAATATACTATCAGGTAACTCCTCTATATTAGGACTATCAGTTCCACAGATGGAGAGTTACACAAAGGATACACACAGTCAGTTTTCAAAGATTCACTCAACATAAAAGTTATGCTGTCAGGCTATCTGTAATTTGGTAAGAGCGGCAGTGTAACTTGCATTCGGTAATGTAGGTAAGCACATGTGTTTCATACTATACGCCTAAGGCACCAGCGTCCTTACCAGTACCATGTAGTTACGAACCTTTTGAAGTCCTTCCATCACCATCCGGTAGTACCACCCAAGGAATAACTTTATCATTGTCGATTTCGTAAACCACCCCCGTTCTGTCATCAAACGCTAAAATTTTGGCATTAAATGTTACTAGTTCTGACAGTTCCATGCCCCTGCCAGATTCGCCAAGGTTGGATTTTAAAGTCAAAGGTTCCACATCATCCCAGGTCACTAATATTTTTTCCGTTTTTGCATTCCAAGTCAGATATCCCTTTTTCAAGCAACTTCGCCAAGCATTTTCTTCGTTTGCCTGTTTGGAACTTTTATCCATATCACTTATAATACCAATACGAAACATTACACCCTTTGGTGTTGTCATTGATGGGGTCAATGGATAAGAAAAATTATAAAATTCTTGCTTTATGGGAGGTAAATACAAATTTTTTATGTTGTAATCTACAGACGCGTGGTCTTGGGTAAGAACTATATTTCGTAATTTATGCCGACTAGATGGACTATAAGTATATAATACTAATAATAATATCAAAACGCCAACAGCAATTAAGCTGACGAAATGTGTCTGAATCCTTAACGTACTGTTCCCAACACGGTATGCTGTTGGCGTCCTGATTGCTTGCCTCCAGTCTCGCAATGTCATCATTTCACTGCTTTCTGAGGCGACTGGCATGTGTTAAAACTCAGTGCACAAAGTATGAAACATAGAAATACATAACTAATAATAAACCCCCCCTTTTGTCACATATTCACACCTACAACTTTCACGTCCCCATGTTCGTCTGCGTTACTCCCCCCTCCTGTCAACATACAACACCTGGGCAAACTTCAGCCAACTGTACACCAAAGATAATACATTTCTCGGAGAAATGTCACTGCCCACTATATTGCGAGAATTAAATGCGGACGTGGAAGTACGTACTATTTTAAATCACTATGTCATTCCGTAGTGCAAGCTAATTTTCCTTGGGTTATTTCTAAGAGATTTGTCTAAATAATTTGCAGAAAATCATTGTAGGTTTTGGCTGCGTCATTTACTTAGCAAGTTGACTGCCATACACTGTGATGAATGTTTCATCACTACTCCAGGCCAGGCATATCGCGTCAGGCGTGCTGTTCTACTGTGGCCACTGGTGGCTACATCGTGTTAGACTTAGTTCCTCCAATGCTAAAATGCGTATCAGGCTACAAGTTTTCTCCAGCGAACACGATCAGCTATCAGGGTTTTCACCTTCTTTCCAGTTCATGTCCAAGAATGAACGACCCCTTTTCAAAAGTTTTCTTTCTCGGGTTTCGAAGTCTTCAGATACATCTCCAGCCAGTATTTCCATAACAGTGTTGATTTGGGAACTGTTCCATACAACAAGCCCCACAAGCGTCAGTATTCTTCCAGCAACGATTTTTTGTGGGCTACATTACACTTCATTATCTAAAGCTTTGTCCCGATAACTGACCTTTAGAATTCGCGTCAAGTATCGTTGGTGAAAAATATTGTTCTTGTGTGCTGATTTTATTGATGTTAAAAAGAGTAGTGATGAAATGCATGTTTGTCTGATGCCTGTCAGAATTTTAAAGTAAGAGGTGTCGTGTTCTCATACAGTAATTCGAATCAGACAAGTTTCTGAAAACATCAAGGAGATGGACAGGAATTTCATATAGGCGTATAATATTCCAAAACGATTATCGGTATATTTTGTTTCTTATAATCAATGAGGTGCAGTGGACAGATGAATTTTTCTGTTATGTTCCACAGAACAAATATTTCTATAGAGCAGAATCTCTCTCTTTGAAAGCGAGCCTGTTCTTCTCGTAGTCGAGAACCTGCTGTTTCTTGTATCTCTTTTAAGAGAATACGGCAAACGACTTTGTTTGGCACCCACAGAAGCATGATACCTCTCCAATTCGTACATTCCGTTTGGTTACCTTTCTTCAGTAGTTTAACAATAATGCTAGACCTCCAGTCTACTTGAATTTATTTTCTTTGCCAAGTGGTATTGCACAGTTTTGCAAGGCAATGAATTAAGTTCGGACATACAAATTTCAAAATTTCGGATGAAATTTCATCGAAGCCAGATGCTTTATTGTTTTTAAGTTTATCAACAGCTGCTTACTGTGCACACATCTGCGTATGTGACCATTCGTTCATGCATTTTAGCTCATTTTCGCAGTTGTAAGTATTACGTTGACTGGGGTGGTTTTAGTTTCATCTCATTGGGCATTTTGTTCACCTTTTGATGCATTTTCATCCTTTATGTTAATGTTTAGAAAGCTGTGGGCTGCAGTAAGACATGGTATGGATAACAGCATGGTGACATTTAGAGGGGCAACATTTTGGGCAGCATCATTACAAAGCACTAGAGCAACCATTGTTACTACATAATCAATGGTTCTCTTCAGGTCGGCTACAGCACTGCCGACAACCAAAACGTCGGTTGTGTAGCTGTTTTAGTGATTTATAATGAAGTGGCCGAACGCCCGAACTGATTTTATTCAAATTGACACTGTCCGTGGACGCCAACGAACTTATGTTGTCTAAACAATTTTATCTATGGATAAATGCATACAGTATACGAATGCATGGATTTCGCGGCGATGTATACTGATAAAATTTTCTCTGTCTTCCAGTCACGTCCAGTGGTTTAAAATCCACCACTGGACGCGGCTGGAAGCCCTTGAAAATTTTATCAAATGTATATTACTATCATGTTTTCCAATTATTTGTTAAAAGATGCAAACTCGTGGTATAACCAATGGAACCAAATAGGAATCAGTCATTGATTACCTCTTTCTGTTTTTGAAGTTCATCTGAACACAACGTTTAAACTGCAATTAGATTTAACTTTTCTACAATACTTCATCATCTGTTTACACTTTTCAGTTCTCTCAAGTGCTGTCCATTTTCGCCCTTGTCTCCTAGAGAGCGGAAAGTGTAACGTTTTAATTTTATTTCTGTACTTCGACCTGTTTTCAATATTCTGTTTGTTGGTACCATTATTTTCAGATTTTCATGCACTTTCCGAAGCCAGTTGCATTTCCTTCTTGTCACTCTTTCGTAAATTCGTCCGTAATGTTTCAGACATGTCTGCATATTTCTTAATTTAAATGTTTTACCTAGTTTGTTCACTTCCATCCATTGTTGTTATTTTATTTATTTTTATTTACTCGTCAAGTTCCAAAGGACCAAATTTAGGAGCAAATCTCCAAGGTCATGGAACGTGCCAGTACATGAAATTCCAAATAAACGTAATAACCGATAAAAATAAACGTTCATGAACCTTAAAAAAGTCGGTCCATAAGTTTAAGTAAACACTATCAGCAATACGATAAAAATCAGCTTAATTTTTCAAGGAACTCCTCGACAGAATAGAAGGAGTGACCCGTGACGAAACTCTTCAGTTTCGATTTGAAACCGAGAGGATTAATGCTAAGATTTTTGAATTCGAGGCGCAGCTTATTGAAAATGGATGCAGCAGTATACTGCACACCTTTTTGCACAAGAGTTAAGGCAGTCCGGTCCAAATGCAGGTTTGATTTCTGCCGAGTATTAACCGAGTGAAAATTGCTTATTCTTGGGAATAAACTAATATTGGTAACAAGAAACGACAGTAAGGAATATAGATATTGAGAAGCCAATGTCAAAATACCAGGACTCGTGAACAGAGGTCGACAAGAGGTTCGTGAACTAACACCGCTTATTGCCCGAACCGTCCGTTTCTGAGCCAAAAATATCATTTTAGAATGGGAATAGTTACCACAAAATATAATACCATATGACAATAACGAATGAAAATAAGCAACGTAGACGAATTTTCGTGTCAAACGATCACTCACTTCTGATACTGTTCGAATCATACGACTGTTCTGTGAAATTAAAATGTCAGGTTTTGTTGAATTGTGTATTAGAAACCGCAAAAATTGAGTCTTACTGTGATTTAGCGTTAGTTTATTTTCTACAAGCCATGAACTGAGGTCATGTACTGCACTATTTGAAACCGAGCCAATGTTGCACACAACATGCTTTACTACCAAGCAAACAGAAATATTTTAGAGTTATCCGTAATACTAGAGGGCATATCATTTATATAAATAAGGAACAGGAGTGGCCCTAACACTGATATCCTGGGGCACCCCCACTTGACAGTACCCCACTCAGACCGCACATCACAGCCGTTATCAACATTGTGACTAATGACCTTTTGCTGCCTGTTGCGAAAGTGAGAGGTGAACCAATTGTGAGCTACTCCCCTTATTCAGTAATCGTCCAACTTCTGGAGCAATATTTTGTGATCAACACAATCAAATGCCTTAGGTAAATCAAAAAAATATGACAAGCGTTCGAAACCTTTTGTTTAACCCATCCAGTACCTCACAGAGAAAAGATAATATAGCATTTTCAGTTGTTAAACGACTTCTAAAGCCGACCTGTACATTTGATAGCAAATCGTGTGATGTAAAATGATCAATTAACCTTACATACACAGCCTATTCAATAACTTTTGCAAACACTGATGGCAAAGAAATCGGTCCAAAATTATCTACATTATCCATTTCTCCCTTTTTATAAAGTGGCTTTCCTATTGAGTACTTTAATTGCCCAGGAAACTGATCATTCCTAAAGGAAAAATTACAAATATGGCTAAATACAGGGCTAACATATGCAGCACAGTACTTCAATATTCTGCTAGACACTCCGTCATAACCATGAGAATCCTTAGTCTTCAGTGATTTAATTATTGACTCGATCTCCCTCTTGTCTGTATCACAGAGGAGTATTTCAGACATCAATCTCAGAAAGACATTTGTCAAGGAAGTTATACGATTTCCTGTAGAAACTAAATTTTTATTTAATTCACTATCAATGCTCAGAAAATGAATGTTAAATACTGTACATATATCTGATTTATTAGTAACAGAGATATTTTTACTGCGAACTGACTTTATATTGTCGACCTTGTGCTGCTGACCAGACACTTCCTTCACAACAGACCATATGGTTTTGATTATATCCTGTGAATTAGCTATTCTATTTGCATACCACATCCTCTTTGCCTTCCTGATAACATTATTAAGCACCTTACAATACTGTTTGTAATGGGCTACTGTAGCTTGATTGTGACTACTTCTAACATTTTGATATAATTCCCTCTTTGTTCTAGATGATATCCTTATCCCACAAGTCAGCCACCTGGGCTGCCCATTACTGCTAGTACCCCATTTAGAATGTTCTAATGGAAAGCAACTCTCAAAGATGATTAGAAATGTGTTCAAGAAAGCATTGTATTTATCATCGATGTTATCGGCACTATAAACATCCTGCCACTCTTGTTCCTTGACAAGGTTTAAAAAACTCTTTGTTGCTATTGGATTAACTTTCCTGTATAGTTTGCAATTAAATATGACCTTGGTTTGACTACAAAAGCCTTTTAGTGTTAAAATTTGTGTATCATGGACTGAAAGGCCATTCACACTTTTACTAACAGAATGCCCATCTAGTAATGAAGAATGAATAAAAATATTGTCTATGGCTGTGCTACTGTTTCCCTGCACAATAGTTGGAAAAAACACTGTTTGCATCAGATCAGATGAACTTAGGAGATCTATCAATATCCTTTTTCTTGCACCATCATACACAAAATTTATACTGAAGTCAATACATATAACTAATTTCTGGTACTTCCTGCAAAGTGAATCAAGAACCCTCTCTAGCTTGAGCAGAAATGCTCTGAAGTCAGAGTTAGGGGACCTATAAACAACAACAATTAGAAGTTTAGTTTCACTAAATTCAACTGCCGATGCACAACATTCAAATATCTGCTCAGTGCAGTGTCGTGATACATCTATGGACTCAAATGGAATACTGTTTTTTGCTACACAGCCACTCCCCCCACCCCGCAAGGAACTCCTTGAAAAACATCCAGCTAATCTGTAGCCTGGTAAATGAAGCCTCTGAATTGTCAAATTATTTAAGTGGTGCTCTGATATACCAATAATTTCATACTCAACATCTATAAGCAGTTCACTAACTTTATCTCTAATACCTCTTATATTTTGATGAAATGTGCTAATTCCTTCTCTACTTGGAAACATTACATCCTTGGAAAGTGAGCCCTTACTTAGAGGGACTTCCCTTAAGCAGGTATACCTATCAGGTGACTTCAATCTCAAAAAGGTGCACCTCTAACGCCAACTACTACAGGAATTTTTCCAAGAGAGACACCACCACCACCACTCACTACACTGTCATCTATAAGCTTAGCCAGCATCCCCTTCCCATACCTGTTGAGGTGGAGGCCATGCCTAGTGAAACCCAATCTACTTCATATCTGCAGAACTACTCCATCCCACATCCGTTACAATATGTTTAATGTAGTCAAGTCTTGGTCCGTATTTCTTTATTTGTATATTCCACAGTGATTAAAAGGGAAAGTGTGGTGACTCCCCTAGTTCAGTGGTTCTGCCGAGATATGTCAGTTGGTCCTCCTGTGATCCATGGAAGGACACGTTAGAACAACAAAAGCAGCACACAGACTCATTCAGTCATGAAATTTATGTAGTGCATCAGACTGAACCATTGTGAAGTTCTGTGGAGTACACAGAATTGTGTTGATCATGTTTTCCTGTTCCACAACTCTGTCGCGCAAATTCTGAGTTAACATCCGTATTTGGCTTACGTATGATGTCGACTAAAACTCACAGTTTCCACAGGAAGATACTGAAAATTTCACAGGGATGTAAACATGCTGTAAATTGTCCAATCTGACAAACTGTATTACTGACAGATGACCATTCGAACTCGAGATCCTACAATGCTGAAATACTGTTGCTGTCAGGACATAACTGAGACTCCTTTTCTGTAAGTTATTCCTAACACACTGGCGGTGGTTACTCTGAAACTGGAGAATTCTTTAATTAGCAAGATTGCTTCTCCATTTCATTAACGTTTTGTGAACCTCTGGGTTTTTCTACAAAGCATATTACGAAAATAAAAATGCATCCACTAAGCTGTTCATATATCTAATGAATCATCCTGTTGATTTGTTGTTTTCGAATCATATTGCTTTAAATGCCCTGAAGAATTTTAAACTGTTTTCTACTGAACTGGTGCATTCATTCGTTTAAATGATGTCGGATACAAGTGAGTGGGAAACTTTCAATCCAGCAAATTCTGGGGAAGTATATTGCCAATAACAAAATTTAGTTGATGACGTCATCGTTAAAAAGTATATATGTCAGAAAATAATCTCACATATACTTGAGACATTTACACTACTGGCCATTAAAACTGCTACACCAAGAAGAAATGCAGATGATAAAAGGGTATTCATTGGACAAATATATTATACTAGAACTGACATGTGATTACATTTTCACGCAATTTGGGTGCATAGATCCTGAGAAATCAGTATCCAGAACAACCACCTCTGGCAGTAATAACGGCCTTGATAAGCCTGGGCATTGAGTCAAACACAGCTTGGATGGCGTGTACAGGTGCAGCTTCCCATGCAGCTTCAACACGATACCACAGCTCATCAAGAGTAGTGACTGACGTATTGTGACCAGCCAGTTGCTTGGCCACCATTGACCAGACGTTTTCAATTGGTGGGAGATCTGGAGAATGTGCTGGCCAGGGCAGCAGTCGAACATTTTCTGTATCCAGAAAGGCCCGTAAGGACCTGCAACATGCGGTCGTGCATTATCCTGCTGAAATGTAGGGTTTCGCAGGGATCGAACGAAGGGTAGAGCCACAGGTCGTAACACATCTGAAATGTAACGTCCACTGTTCAAAGTGCCATCAATGCGAACAAGATAGTGCATTAGCAAATTTTCTCTTTGTATAAGAGGCATACATGTTTGTAGAAAGCACGGAAAAGAGCGACACAGATAAGAAGGCAGCTACTTACAATTCTTTAGCAGAGAAATTACTAGCGGTTGACGTTACAGCAAACATGGCAACGGCACGTACTAAAAAAAAATTCGTTGCCGACTGTTTACCACAAACCTAAACATAGTAACAAAATCAATTCGATCTGGTGGCGGGGGATTGCTAGCATACTTTCACTCAGTACTGTTCTATGTCGTAACGTAATGTGAGATGTGACAGGGTAACAAAAAAAAAAAGTAGGCCCTATTTGTTCTGAAGAGAAGTGCCGTCAGATTATTGTGTTAAGCCAGTGAAGGAGAGTCGTGGAACAGTCAGCTTTATAATGGAAAAAAGAGAACTACATCAGGAAACAAAATAAAACTATACAGGATATTCTGAAGACAGAGACAGATGGGACAAAAAAGGCAGTGACACAAATAGCTGTAAAAATAAATGAGACATTGTTAACAAGTGCATGTAGTGTTGTAAAATAACAAGTATTTGGTTCTGTTACTGACAGCTCGAGGTTATCATGTTCAGTAAACAGTGCAATGGAATATCTAAGACTAGTATTTACAAAATACTTCAGTAAAATTGAAATGACACTCATGTCTCTAAGAGAAGTAGCACCCATCATAAAATCCTTAAAGTTAAAGTATTCTATGATAACATACCAACCAAATTAATCAAAGTGTACTCATGAGAGTTGAGTTATATCTTTTGTTATTTCTGTAGTCAATCTCTTATCAGTGGAACATTTCCAAACTGGCTGAAATATGCTGCATTCATGTCACTTACAAGAAGGGGGATAAAGAGATACCATCAAACTATCGACCAATTTCACGTATCACGGCTTTTTTGAAAACATTTGAAAAGGTTGTGTTCAAGAATGTTCTTAAGCATCCGACTGCAAATAATATATTTCCCAAGTCACAATTTGGGTACCTTAAGGGTTCAAACATAGAGAAGGCCGTTTACATGTACAGTGAGAATGTATTTAATTCATTAAATAACGAACTACAGGCTTCTGGCATTTTCTGTGACCTGTCATTGGCCTTTGTCTGTGTGAATCATAGCATTCTCTTGAATAAATTAGAACGTTATGGTGTCACAGGCAGTGCTGCGAAATGGTTCGAGTCGCATCTAACTAACAGGAAACAAAGGGCGTTGTTGCAAAATAGCTGTGGAGTAAGCAATCAGACTTCATCTGATTAGGAATTAATTACATGTGACGTTTCTCAAGGTTCCATCATGGGTAAGTTGCTTTTTCTTGTGTACATTAATGACCTCTTATCTGTTACATTGCCAGATGCTAAGACTGTGTTGTTTGCAGATGATACAAACATTGTAACGTAAAGTACAGATTTAGAAATGTCTGCTAATCAAATTTTCAGTGACATTGATAAACTGTTTAAAGCTAATTTGCTGTCATTAAACTTTGAAAACACTCACTATAGGTAGTTCAGAATCTGTCAGACATTTTCTTCCAGCATGTGTATAACATATGAAGTCAAGCAGATCAAAGAGGTTGCAAGTGCTAAATTTCAGGGATTATAACTCGATAATAAATTCAGTTTGGAAGGGCGTACCACAGAATTGCTGAATCGCTAAAAAAAAAAGTCTGTATTTGCAGTGCAAATGATGTCAGATGTAGGAGATATAAATACAAGAAACTTGCATACTTTGCTTGTTTCCATTATATTATGGCAAATAGGATTATATTCTGGGGTAACTAGTCAAACCAAGCAAAAGTTTTAGAATGCAAAAGCGTGTAATAAGACTCATTTGTGGTATAAAGTCAAGAATATCATGTAGAAACTTGTTCAAGAAACTGAGTATTCTAGTCACTGCTTCTCAGTATATTTATTCCTTTCTGAAATTTGTTGCAAGTAATATATTTCTGGTTCCAACTAATAGCTCAATATGTAGTATCAATATTAGGAATAAGAGCAGTCTACATAAAGACATAAAATCATTTAGCTTGGTCCAAAATGGGGTTCAATATTAAGGAACACACATTTACAATAAATTGCCAGCAACCATTAAAAACTTGATTTCAGTTAAAGCACAGTTTAAAAAAAGTTTGAAAGAGTTTTTGCCAGGAAACTCCTGCTCTATAGATGAATATCTTAACAGGGACTGTTAAAAACGTCTGTTGGATCTTAGTTTTGACAGCATGTGGTCACAAAGTCACGATTAGAAATTTCGTGAATGATAAATTTATTAAAAGTGCGTAAGTATGTTACATTCTGACAGTTTATTAATTCTGTAAATATTAGCAGTTCCAGTTTACTGTAATGTATTCACATATTTTGACAATCTCCTCACAAATAATCACGGAAGTGATTATTATTTTCAAATGTTTTATGTTTTTTGTTATATTTTCTGACTTACTTCACACAAACGAGAATCAAGTCATTTTTGGGTCTATGGAAAGAAAACTGAATCTAATGTCGTCTAATATGCCTTTAGGAACATAATTAGTGTTATGCATCTTTTACTTCCTAATATAATAAGTGGTTCATAATAAGAATGATTTAGAGGACTTGTAACTGTACTGAGATACAGTACTGTACTTTCCTTCAAGTAATAATCCTTCAGGACAGCTTAAATAGGTCACATGTGTTGGATATGATTTATATCGAAACTGAAGTAGCAAATTCTAGATCCTCATATCTCCTACTGCCAGGAATATTAACGTTACTCTTATCCACTCACGTGGAGAAATTGCTTTCCTCATAAAAGCTTTTACGTGTAATACTACCTGCTATGAGCGTCAAAAGATGAGTATACCTTTCTAAATCCATCTTCATATAACTACGTCAGTGGTTGGGTCTGCGCTGCAACTCGTGAAGTTCAAATGGGTGAAATGGCTCTGAGCACTATGGGACTTAACATCTGAGGACTTCAGTCCCCTAGAACTACTTAAACCTAACTAACGTTAGGACATCACACACATCCATGCCCGAGGTAGGATTCGAACCTGTGACCGTATCGGTCGTGCGGTTCCAGACTAGCGCCTAGAAGCACTCGGCCAACTCGTGAAGTAAATTTAGGTGCTACTACTGCATTTGCTAAAGCAGCCACTATTTAGATCATTTTGAACTGTCTCCCTGTTTCTGGTTTTCTTTTCTTTTTGTAACCCAAGTTACAAACACAGACCATAATAGAATTTTCTCCATTTCCGAATAAATGCAATAAACTCTGAGGTTACTTCACGAGAATGTAGCCGCTTGCCACTGAAATTTATTTTTTACACCAACAAAGTGCGGGCGAGCAGAAGATTGAAACTGTGGTCATGTGAACTTACCATATTTGTAACAACTTTCTGCATGCGCAGAGAGTTGCGTGTGGGCGTACTTCGATATAGAGCAGGTAACTTTATTTTTATGCCAGTAATTTCTAGACATTGCAGATCTTTTCATTCGGTTGATTACCATATATCCCTGAATTGACGAAACCAACAATTTTCAGCGAAGTGTTATTGTAATGTACCGCTTTTCTTGGAGCTTAACTCCATCAAAAAGCAGCATTTCTTTGTTTTCACCTTGTATTTCCTGCAAAACAATTCCTAATGGCTTCCATAGCATGTGTTTTAGTTCCACTTGAGCAGCTGAGATTATTTACTAAATTTCGGAGTTGGGTTTCGGAAGGTTGTGTGAACAAACGGTGCTTAGAAAATATCTATCTCCTTTGGGCTACTTAATTTTTAAGGGCACGCTGTCCAGAAGAAACTCGTTGTCATAACACATTCGCTTGTTTTCTGGTGGCGTTTCTTTGACGTAGTCAGCCCGTTCGCATGGAACTCCCAAAACTGGATTTCGCAAACCAAATTCCCAATACTGCTTCTGGCTGGTCTACTAAACACTTCAAAATCGATTCTGGAAATCTGCTTCTGGTTGCCAGTTTTCCAATTCAGCAACAGATTTTCGCTGCCATGAAACGCAACGAGTTTTGAAACGTGGTTGGGATGTCAGGTTTCGTCTTGTTTTTCAAAATTTTTGGCTAATATGGTCGGTGAAGGATAAGTAAATATATTAGACTGAAGCTGTTTACACCTCATGCAACTGAAGAGAAACAGCGATTGTGCCGACTAAATAAGAAACTGTAATAGCTGTTTTCCAAGCACCACATTTAACTGAGCTTGCAAATACGCTTCAGACCGTAACATGTAAACACGACAATGAAAAACGGTTTGCGAAATTCGGTTTTCGTCTTTCGGATGATGTGTCGTATGTAAATGTATGAGTGTCAGCCACGAGTTCCTTTTTCTTACTGAGTTTACAGTGATGGGGGACATTTGACTGAGCTGTCTTAAGGGGCTCTGGAACGCCCTATACTTGCAATGTTAAAATAACGCTTATAAATTACATCTTTCCTCACAAAGTATTTGAGGTAGGAAGTTGAACTTTTTACAGATTATTTATTGGAATATGGACTACAACTTAACACAGGGATTTTACAAAATTTTAGTTCAGTTATTAAAGATGATTTTTTTTCAATTGTAATGAAAATTCACTACATTTTTTTGCAATTTTTATTTATATATTCAAAAATATACAGTTTTTTGGAAAAAGGCTGTGTTAAATTATGCAGAAGGTACTGTGTAACATTTACTGAAAGTTTGAAACAAATATGTTTGGAAGATCCTTAGAGTAATTAGTATGAGAAAATAAAAGTTTTGGGAATCGAGCGACAAAGATTGGATTAACTTTTTAGTGCATTCCAGGTCCATAGGATGGATTATCTTCATCCTCTGCAAACTCCTCCTCCAGCTTCCTCTTGTTCCTCCTCCTGTTTACTCTTGCTTGTATTTCTAGACTCTTTACAGCACTGTCTGCAGCCCGAAGGCGTTCCTTGTCTAAAGCAAGCATCGCTCGTACCATGTTAGAACCTATCTTCATTCCCATATTTCTAAATACCTTGCACCTTACAATGTTGCCATCATTGAAAGTCGCAACAGCATCATACACACCAAAGTGAAGTGTTTCTATTCCAACAAATACAGTCTTGGGGATTCTCGACCATATAACACTATTTACACTTTCATTGGGGTTTTGAGTTTTTCCGTGAATACACTTTTTCAACAGTTCAGGTGCTGCTAAGTCTCTGAAAATAGGTTTTATCACCTCCATTATTGCATGAGGCAGACTATGCTTATGAGTGTACACTTCACCAGTTAGCAATCCTTTGTTATATTTACACCAACTGTCTTCTTCTTTGGGACACAAGCTATGTTGGGGATTTTCATCGGTTGAAGAAGTATGAAAAAAAAAAAGAGCCCCAACAGCCTTCTTCATTTCGTTGACACTTTGTGTATTTTGCCTAATAGTCATTCCATAATAGTTCTGTATTTTGTCAATTACACTGTCAGTTAACCTTCCCTTCCCATCCAACCCTTTACCATCACTGAGTTTTTGTTTTTTGTATGAAGCTTTCAGTCGCCGAAGTCTTGTTCCCATTCGCTTCTGTACGTGTCCAATACACTCAAATTTCTGCACTACAACATCATCACCATTGGGCTTCAGTCCTTGAACATGTTTGAAACTTTTAGAATCACCATCACCAAGGTAATTAACATATCGCACTTTATCACACGCCTCAGAACGCTGGAATATACTGGCAACACCAGCCACTTCCATTCCTCCACTACTGCCATTATAGTTAGCTTTGCAATTATTTTCATGTGTACCTTTATATTTTTATGGACATCTACAATACTTTGATATTACTGCTACATCTAAAACTTTCCCTGTATACATACTGGTGGCAGATACCATGAAGAGATGTGTGTCCCCGTTTATGGCAGGTACCATCGAACGCTGCAGTCAAATCTCTGTTACCATTATTTTCCATTACTTCCTCTTCCACAGCGTTATTCATAGATTCTATACAGACATCTTCTACTTTAGACCCTATTAATTTATTGTAGGTCGTAAACTTGGTTGGGGGATTTGGAAGATTCATGATGCCACAGAAAATTGCACCTGCAGTAGCACCCTTACCAACTGAACGCAAGGAATAAACAAATCTAATGTTGTGTTCGTAGATTTTGCTACCATTTTCTTCAGTTGCAGTTACTGCAACACTGTTCCAAAAGGTGGTCATGTATGAACACTTATCACATTTCAGTTGTATTTCACTAGCAAGTCCTACG
This sequence comes from Schistocerca nitens, assembly GCF_023898315.1. Classification (NCBI taxonomy): domain Eukaryota; kingdom Metazoa; phylum Arthropoda; class Insecta; order Orthoptera; family Acrididae; genus Schistocerca; species Schistocerca nitens. The sequence continues at coordinate 186,284,266 of NC_064615.1, read as the reverse complement.
TGCTTTATTATGGAGAGTTCCAGACCAATTTCACTACAATGAATACATCTTACACAGTTTGAAAAAATTCCTTTGAGAACCGACATATCAAATATTTCATTCACATCCGATTCGCCCATAAAACATTCATAGTTTTCACTCATTGAACCAAGCTTCTTCTGTGAAGTATTTTCTTTCCCACTTTGACTGCTATGGGCAGGTGTACTTGAGAGGTTGGGTTCACTCACTTGGTTATCGTCTTTATTGTTTACAGTAATAACACATACCTTTGGCTTTCCAACATTTCTCCTTTTCTTAAAAGCCTTCAGAGGATTTCTAATAACTTTACTTTTACTCATTATTATACTTCAACAAAGCAGAGACTCAAGAAACAGAATTAATTACGAATATTTTCGAGATAACGACAGAGTAAATAAACATGAAACAATCGACAATCACACCAGCGATATATATTGAACCATCACATGTTATTTTATTTATTTATTGGTTATTAAATATTTCTGCAACCAACTCCGGTTTCTTTATGATACTGTCCCCTGTTTTAATCTCTACCTGAGACATGTTCCCTGTTGTCCTGTCAGTTTCCCTCTTTATTACATTCCATATAGTTTTAATTTTATCTCACATCACTAAAATGTACCTGATGAACACGGACGTTAATAATAACACCATTTGACAGCAGTTTAACAGCGCCACAGTGAGTCACGCCCATGTAGAACACATTTCAAAAAAAATTTAAAAATAGTTGTAGTCTTCGGAATTGAATAAATTGTTGTTGTTGTTAAGGTCTTCAGTCCTGAGACTGGTTTGATGCAGCTCTCCATGCTACTCTATCCTGTGCAAGCTTCTTCATCTCCCAGTACTTACTACAACCTACATCCTTCTGAATCTGCTTAGTGTATTGATCTCTTGGTCTCCCTCTACGATTTTTACCCTCCACGCTGCCCTCCAATGCTAAATTTGTGATTCCTTGATGCCTCAAAACATGTCCTACCAACCGATCCCTTCTTCTAGTCAAGTTGTGCCACAAACATCTCTTCTCCCCAATCCTATTCAATACCTCTTCATTAGTTACGTGATCTACCCACCTTATCTTCAGCATTCTTCTGTAGCACCACATTTCGAAAGCTTCTATTCTCTTCTTGTCCAAACTAGTTATCGTCCATGTTTCACTTCCATACATGGCTACACTCCATACAAATACTTTCAGAAACGACTTCCTGACACTTAAATCTATACTCGATGTTAACAAAATTATATATCTATTAAAAGGTAGTCTGCAGATTCAGAAAACGCAAAAAAGTAAAAATTGAACTTTTCATGATTTTGAGCCTTTCCGGAGCCCCTTAAGCCTAGTTTACACGGCGACACTAGGTTGCAGGTAACTGCGCTACCGGCCACTGCGCATGGGCGCCGCGCGTTTGCGCAACTCGTTGGTGAAACTAAACACTTTCAGCGTGTGGCAACTTTGGCAAGTACTAGTTGTATGAGTTTTGAGGTTGTGGGTGTTCGTAGAGTATAGACAAACTGAAATATGAAGTGGGGAACGGTGAATAATGTTCGCTTTTTGGATATCTATGTTTTGCATAGGTGTTTTGTGGGATTTCAGTGATGCTGATTACAAAAATAAGCATCATATTGCTGCCGCTGAGACCGTCATGTGCGATCATAACATAGGTTTGACAATATCTGAGCTGCAGGGCAAAATTTATTGAGTTAGGAGCACATATACAACTGAATTAATAAAAATACAAGCAAGTGTAATTCTAGCAATGCTCTCGTCTACAACACTAGAATCCCATAGTTCAAGTTGACCAACAGTATTGTTGACAGGAGGGAAGGCTATACAAATTCAAGAAGCTGCATTCTTTATTCAATATTCATCTATTTAAAACGTCGCTGCAGTGCTCTCCATTCACACATGTTAGAATTTTGAAATATTGCCACTGTACAGATCTGTCTTGGAGAGAAGTTTGCAAACCATTCTCTTCTTAATGCGGCCTGCTCCGAATAATTATTGTCGCTAATGTTAATAATTATTTGCGTTAATGAAATGGCGTCATCACCAACTAAAACCGTATCTCATAGCATGCCAAGTGTTCTCGATTGTAATGCACGCAGTAATGACATAATTTCAGTTCCTGCGACAGTGCTTCATACATTAAAGTACCTTTATTCCTTATCGCATAATTAACTCTATTTAGAAGAAAGGTGAACAATTCTGGTGACAATCTAAGATAATTAAGAGCGCTTCTGGGGGTCTTCTAATATAAATTATTTCAGCAAGGATGCTGAGCAACCGAGCTGACGTTTTTTCTTCATCGAGTCACGAATCGAAACACGTTTATTATTTTGTTCTTATGCACCGATTCCACGCAACAAACTTTAACTACATTACATCTCGTGCGACGGGCAGCTGCCAAAACTTTCGTTTCAGACAGGACTCAGGGACCCACAAAACGACGGAACAAAGTATACACTGGTTTCGCCATGTCTACAGTCAAATATGAAAACATTTGCGTTCAACTCACTACACGCAACGAGTGGTGCAACCCAATTTCGTCGTGTAAACCGGGCTTTACGCTTTTAATCCGAGAGTTACTTTCGCAGGTGGTTTGTTTCAGCATTCGCTGTTCATATTTTATCACTTGATTCCACAATTTCCAGTTTTTTGCACTTCACTTCAATGCTGTTCTTAACTTACGCTCCATCCGGTAATGTAGCGTTCCCAACGTTTTCCTGGACAGAAAAAAACACTCAGACATCGCAACTGCGTCTTGTCTACTGTTTTCTTTGCGCAGCTTCTCTTCTGCGAGTGTTTCACAGGTGATTTTCTGTGTGTGTGTGTGTGTGTGTGTCAGTGAACTGGAAAATAAATTAGGATCCGCTCCTGGTTTAAGAGACCAACTTTGTCTTCGAATCTCAACTTGTTTACCACGATAAACAAGTCTGCTTTTGATTTTCCTCACCGAAATATGAATCGCACACAAAACATTTGAGAGAGATCTGCGTCTTTCAGATGAAATGCTCTCACCCATTTAGAAAATTCTACTTCATTCTTTGAGGTCCTAAAAATATTTACCTTCAGTTTCTCTGCAGCCAGATCTGCACGCTGGAACGAAAAACGTAGCCTTTTTTTTCTCTCTCATTTTCTTCTGTAAAAACGAGTACCTAAGTACTCTTAACACCTCCTTGTGGTCTTCAGCTCTTCAACATACACTCAAAACACCGTAAACAAATCCACAAAGTAAATCTAGACAAAAGCAATCGACACTGTCCTATTATACATCAACCTGAATCTCAAGCGACAGTGCTGCTTATAGTTCACAGGGACACCACTTTTCCTATGCTACCTGTATTAACGTGCAGCGAATCAGCGCACATTATCTTCTATGCGCCATGTAAATACGTTACAATTTAATACTTATTATTATTATTTATTAACAAGTCAGCATCGTTCACCAGCCATAGCTGGTTTGTATAGAAATTACAAAATTGATATATTACATGCAAAAATATGTAAAATTACAAAAAATTTGAACAGATTAAGCGTTTTAATATAGATAAATTTCATATGTCTTTGACATTTCAGTTCTCCGACAGATTTAGGAGGTTTGAAGATCGTTCACTAAATCCATTGACTTTCCTCAGAGTAAAAAAATACCTGGATGGAGTACAGCTAGCAGTGTCACATCTATCTGATACCTCATTGGAACACTGAGATGGATGTGTGGAAATGAAGTAAAAACATTATTTAATATAATTGCTTCTTATTTAGAACACAAATTGCATGGAGCTTGTTGAGGCAGAAGTAGTTGGTACACCAAATTTCTGGACTATTTCACCTTTACAGCAAGTCTTTTTTCACTTTTATGTATTTATAAAACTTCATACTAGTCAGCTTGTAGTTAAACTGGCACTGTACTATTGATTCCACAGTCCTTGACAGCAGTCGATTTCTTTCATCAGTCCACTGTGCCGACATTAGCGAAATTTTCTTTCGACAGTGTTACTGTGTGTAGGAATAGAAAACAAGTACTTGCATAAATTTAGTATTTGGCATTTGCATTCAGGATTTTTGGTTTCCTTAAGTAAGTAAATCCACCTCTCTTTTAGACTTCCATTCTTCTGAGCAATGCCTTATTTCTAAAAAGTTCTTCAGGTACATATATTCCTGAAAACAATTGTTGCTTGAAATTTTCACGCCGTTTTCAGTCATTATTACAGTGCTTTCAATCATCACACATTCTGTGTTTCAGATAGTGTCAGCCAATCAAAGATTTGACATTTGTTAAAAGAAATTACCAATTTCTCTAAGTAATCAAATGATACGATACAGAAAACCATTGCCTGTTCCTCAAATTATTTATTTCTTGGTTTTGCAAAATCAGGACAAAATTGAGTCTATTGTAAGAAAATGAATTGACAGTTGATGGTTGGTGAGACGACCTCAGAGTTACAGATTGTCTACATAAACCAATAACATTGGCCACTGATGCATCATATATATGGATCGTGATAACACCTTCAGCATCAACTAAGTGCTGAAGTTGGTGCATTAAAGCAACGAAACTGGTAGCTACACAATAAATGACATCATAAGGACAGCTGTAGTGTTTCATTTTCTTAAAGCGATTATAGTCCCACTGACCTCTAGTCAAAAGGATGGACATACAAAAATTGGGTCTTGTCGGGATGTCGTGACAAGAATGTTCATAAATGTGGTGTTCCCGATATGCTGGGACAGATGGCAACCCTAAAGTAGAGTGGATGTAAATTTAAGTTTTTTGAGACCTTTTTCTTGAACTTCTCCAGTGGCAGGGCCTGCTCTTCCACGGCAATTGTCAGAAAGCTGTCTCTTGTTTTGGACAGTTGATAGGTTGTTTATGTTCTTTTTGTATGGGGGTGTTGTGGTTGTGTATCTCATGCCTTTTGCTGAAGGAATTTATATTTTCTTTAACATGAGGGAGGCACAAAAATACAAGGAGTGATGCTGGAATGAGGAGCATCAGGTGAAGTGGATGGAAGAGAAGATGTCAAGGTTGTGAAGGAATTAGGATTGGGTATCAGATCATGAAGAGATTATCAATGGACCTGAACCAGACCATGGATTTGGGGTTTTGTGAGGCTAGGAAGCTTTCCTCTATGACATATAAACAGGTTGGCATAGGAGGGTGCACTGTGGGTGCCGATGGCTATGCCATGGATTTGTTTGTCCACCTTCACTCAAAACAAGAATTAGTTGTGTGTTAGAATAAAGTTAGGAAGATGTAATCTTCAATAGGGGCAACACCATGGACATGAAGGATGTTGGTGTAGAGAGAAGCGACATCAGCAGGGACGAGTAGGGATCCAGGTGGTAAAGGAGTGGAGATAGCAAAGAGTCAATGAAGAAGTAATTGGTATCTTTGATGTGGGAGGATGCATTTTGGGCAATTGCCTCTTGTTTGAAGGAAACATAATACAAACAAATCTGTGGCACACTTATGAGCACCTGTATAGCACCCTCCTATGCCAACCTGTTTATGGGACATCTAGAGGAAACTTACCTAGCTTCTCAAAACCCCGAACCCCTAGTCTGGTTCAGGTTCATTGTCCATATTCACATGATTTGAATTCTTAGCCAAGACACCCTATCCACATTCCTTCAAAACATCAACACATTCTGTCCTATCTGCTTCACTGGGTCCTCTTCAACCCAGTATGCCACCTTCCTGGACGCTGACCTCTCCCCTCTGATGGCTCCATCCACACCTTTATCCAAATTAAATGCATCAACCACCAGCAGTACCTGCATTTTGCCATCTGCCATCCCCTCTACACCAAAAAATCCTGACCAACCAGGGACTGCGTATCTGCAGTGACACAAACTCCTTTTCCAGCTTGCTGCGGGTCTCTCAGCTGCCTTCATAGACATGGATTACCCCCAGACCTGGTCCACAAATATATTTTCCATACTGTATCACCACACACCATCAATCTACCCACCACCACCCAGAACCAGCTAAAAAGAAATTCCCCCTTGATCAGCCAGCACCCCCTTGGACTGGAACAACTGAACCATATCCTTTATAACAACTGAACCACATCCTTTGTCAGAGCATCATGCCCTGAAATAAGGGACATCCTACCCAAGATCCTTCCCACCACTCCTAAATTGGTGTTTTATTGATCCCTCAACCTTCACAACATGCAAGTCCATTCCTAAGCCACTCTCAGTCCCGACCCATTGCTACAGGAGTCATATCTCCATGGATGACTCAGGTGCAAGACCTGCCCAATCCACCTACCCAGCACTTCCTATTCCAGTCCTGCCGTAGGCTTATCCTACCCCATCAGTGGTTGGGCCACCTGTGAAAGTAGCCATATTGTGTATCAGCTCTGCTGCAATCATTGCTCAGTTTTTATGTTGGTGTGATTACCAACCAGCTATCCACAAAGATAAATGGTCAACACCAAAAGGTGGCTAAGTTGTCCACTTGCAGCTGAACATAAAATGCTTGATTTCAATGGCTGCTTCACAACCCAGGCCATCTGTATCCCCCCTCCACAACCCAATTTTCCTGAAATTTTCCTGAAATTATCATGACCTCAAGCTACAGTAACCCACTGTCCTCACTTCCTCCCCCAACAGTTTCTGCCTCTCTGTCCTATCGTCTCCCATCTCATGTCCCCACGCTCAATGTGCACTGCTCTCTGCTAATGCACAGCCACCGATCTTTTCCCCTCATCTGCTCCTCTTCTTTTTGCTCCCTTTTTTCCCTTAAATACCTCCCCACAGCCTCCTGACACTGCACCATGTAGCCATCTCTGCCACCTCTAATCTCTGCCATCCAGCATTGTTCCCTCTTCCCCAACCCATACCAGGTATCCCTTCTCCCTTCCCAGCACACTATGTATTGTTGCTCCTCTTCTGTATTTTTCAGTTTCGTTCTGGCATGAGCAGTCAGAGATAGCAGTCGTGTGTGTGAGGCTTGCTTACTTGTGTGAATGGATGGGTTTTTCTCTTTTCTGATGAAGGCTTTAGCAGTAAGCTTAATGTGTAACAGTCTTTCCATTGTATCTTTCTGTTGTGCCTGTCTGCAACTCAATGTATCACCTTTAAGGTGAGTAGCAGTCTACCTTTTTTGTAATATTGCCGATATTCCAAACTGGACTTTCCATTGATTGAAAACAAGGTTGTGTATCATGGAAAACACTGTTTTACTTAAATTCAAAAACCTATTTTTTATAACAGATTCAATCAGTTTAGCTAACACTGCCAGTTTCAAGAAGCCTGGGAAGACTCCTGTAGATAAGCAGTTGTTTATTGGAGTGATTAAAGGAAGATCCATTTCAGTGGTAATTTTCTTCAGGATGGTACAGGACATCTCATAAATGTCTACACACCCCAAACGTTTCTAGACTTCCACTAATTTTACAATGTCATTTGGTTTCACTTTCTGCAGATTTTCCATTTTGCAGTGGATTATGGTTTCAAAGCAAACAACAGGATCCACACCCAAATTTGGGCTTTCAGCTACAGTGTTTGCAACAACTTTAATGAAGTAATCATTAAAATTATCAGGGCTGCAGGTATTTATGAAGGAGATAGGTTTTTCCAGTTTTCATTCACAAGGTTCCAGGCTGCTTAGCATGGATTATAGGCATCTCTCATGAACCTGTCATTGCCTTTCTCCTCGGATTTCTCCACTTCTTTCCTGTACAGGTTCTTGGCCTTCAAACAATTATAATGAAGATCTGTGGCTGTCTTGCAATGATCACTCAAGATTAAGATAACACTTTTCAGTTTGGCTATTTCAAGTGTGTACTATGTCTTTTCTTTGACTACTTTTTTTTTGTATTTTCTTCACATTACCTTTCTTAGGTATCATTGGGAATATTTAATCACCTTTGGTTTGCAGTGTTTGGAAAACACTGATTCTACAATTTTCTGTTCTCTGTCAATATCAGATAGTGCAGCTCTGAAGGCCTCTAGTTTTTCCATTAGTACAACTCTCCCGAGAAACATCATTTTATTGCCATGTATTTAACTGCCGATTTCTCATATTCTTCGTTAGCAGCTCCACAGCTAGCGCAATGTGATCTGCTACCATAGGATTAACTACACTTATTTTGTAATCCAGCTACCTAAGTTTATGATAAAGGTATCAAGACAGGCATCAACTCTTACTGGAAGTCTCCAAAGAGACCATAACTATTTATCAAATTCAAGATAACACTCTCTTTTGCACTATTGACACCTATGTACACTTGAAATTGACTACACATTTGAGCTGTTGACCTAAGATGTGACAGGGTGACATAAACAACTTTCCATTTGGCCAATAAAGTTTTCAGATTTTGCATTTGGTGAAGCTAAACAGAAACAACAATTATATTAATATCTACTGGTTCCAAAGTAGCCAGTTTTAAATACAAATCTGAACTGAAATTTCTTAAGTCATTTTTGCTTATACTGAGATTCATGTTGGCTTATACAGACAAATGTCCATGAGTGGTAGTACAATGAAGTCATCCCCTCAAGGTATCAATACATATGCAGGTAATCACCCTCTTTTTTGGCTAGCCAGTGCTCAGATATACACAACATACCTGGCTTGACATCATCTAAAAATACTGACATGGATCACATTTCGTTTGCAGGCACTGTAGATTAACACTGGCTGTAGTAGTATGACAGGGCCTGTTTGGCCCAAAAATTCCGACTCATTATCTATCAGCATGTTTTTATCTGTGGTGTCATATCACAGCCAAGACAACTGAACATGTTATATTTTGCTGACAACAGTATCAGCCTCTCCTTTTCTCCAAGGTTATTCCAGGAATCATGAAATCCTGCTAGATGCCAAGGTCAAGGGTGTTAGACCAGTGTGGCCTAAGTACAGCATGCAGGAGGTTAGATTTGCATCATTCGATGGGTAGTTTCTTTCTACTAAGCAGTGACCGGATGTGCTAAGTGAAATGGTGTACTTTTACACTGGTAATGGTGATTGTGATGGTGATGAAACAGTGTGTTTTCAGTGTGGTGGTGATCTGAAGCATTTACATGAAAAGGACGATCCATGGACAGCACACACTCTGTGGTTCTCCAAATGTGTGTTTCTGATATGTGTGAAGGGCAACGACTATCTGTCAAATGAAAAATGCAATAATTACAATAAACATTGCCTTAAATATTAAACTCGAGGCAGACATTCTGAACAAAGCAGTGTTATCTGAACAGCATGTGGCTGAGGGTACTCAGCTGTGTAAAATTTGCTTCCAGGACGAGGTTGGTGCAATGGTCCATCCACGTGAACACATTAATTTCTGTGTTAATGTGCACTCTCCACTTCCTCTTATGTTGTGTGTTGGGAGCCTATAGCATCTACAGTTAGAGTATTCATTCAATGTAGTTAAGACAGTATCAGCAAATAGTAGATTTTTTTAAAATTTTCAATGTGTTAAACTCCACATTTCACAAATTAATACATATCTGTTTTAAAGCACAATAAACATCTTTTTTTGTAAGCAGCTTCACGTATGTAGCTATATGCAATTCATAGCCCTGCCCATGAACTTTATATATTCAGTGCGAAAGGGTCCGCAGCTGCGATGAATTTTTTGAAAGATTTCTTGATGCCTTTGCCATTCTCTTTATTTTATGTACGATTGTAGAATTTCGGCCTTAGGCCATTTTCAAGTATCTAAAATGAAAGTATCATACACTGGATACATTAGTGACACTTGTCATCTTGGTGTAGGACCAAGTCACATCTGTAGATATACTAGGCACATTATAACTTACTTTATGGATGATTTTTTTAGTAGTAGATTATGTCATGCATGTCGTTGCTCCTATGACATCATGTTATGCTCATAAAATAAATCCGAGGTGTTCATGCTATTTTAGGAGCACATTACTTTGCAGCAGTTGTTGCAAAGCTCTTATATATAAGGCCCATGTTTTAATGTACTTAACACTAGGAAGATAATAATTATTTTACAGAAATTTGCTACTGCACATGCTTTTGTTCTCAGTTATGTTTAATTATCGTTCATCATTGATGTAAATATGACTATATGTAATTTCTTTAAAATAACTTGTAAATATTTGTTCTGTAATCGTGGGAGGCCGTTATTTTTGAATAGTTGGTACGAAGATCTTATATATGAAATCTATCACAGTACTCTAATGAAACAGTACTGAGAACTAAGAGAGTCTAGTATTGCTTTATGGTTGTGTGTTTCACTATAGAACTGGTAGAAAGTTGTCTAGGAATTTGCAATTTCACAGGTGTTTTTGCTCATTTAAATCTCTGTCTGACTGATCTTTTAGGTGGACGTAAATTTCAATTTCTTCCATTACTTCCACAATTTTTCCTCTGTGTAACCTACGTAACATTTGAAGTGATCCATCTATATTAGGTATTTTGTGGTTGGTATCTTTCTAGTGTGCAGCAAACGTGAATGGGTTATTGTCGCTTATTGCCATGTGTTCTTTAAATCGTGTACTAACTTTTCTTCCTGTTTGTCGAAATGAAATTTTGGGCATTCTTCACAGTTAATTTAGTAGATTCCTGATTACGGAAATGGTTCTGATTTACATGGTATGTGTCTCAATAATCGTTTAGACTGTTAGTGGTTCTGTAGCTGGTGTGTAATTTTGTGTTCTTGAAACATCGAGTAATTTTGTCAGAAATAATACCTAAACATGGGCACACAAGAACGCAATTGGGTGACCAGTGAAATCCATGATAAGTTTAAATGTAAGAATAATTTAAATGTTAAACTATATTTACCTCATTTAGATCTTGCTAGTGTCCTATCATACTTAGGGACAAATCACATTTTATCAGCAACTGATAAATTTGCTAGATGTAATATATGGGTTCAAACATACGACTAACACAGAACAGAAGATACATAGGCTCATACACGAAAAATATTTAAATGAACTCAATGAAAATAAATATCACATGCAAAGTAACCCAAGTTTCTTCCAGAGGGTTGAAAATCTGACCAACATTAGATTCACTCCAACAGAAATGAACATACTAAACAAAGGCCTGAAATTTAACATACAACCATACCTTGGAGACAGTATGATTAAAAATTTTATTGCAAGCACTAAAGTAGTGCTTGATATGACCCAGTTGCCACCCCATGAGCAAACCCTCATTACTTTTAAAATTGCAAAAATAATACAAATACAAATAAAACGAGAAAATAGAACCAACATAAAGGCGAAGGACAGTAGTATTATATGTCAGATAAATAATAAGCTTCAATCTACATCTACATCTACATCCATACTCCACAAGCCACCTGACGGTGTGTGGCGGAGGGTACCTTGAGTAACTCTATCGGTTCTCCCTTCTATTCCAGTCTCGTATGGTTCGTGGAAAGAAGGATTGTTGGTATGCCTCGGTGTGGGCTCTAATCTCTCTGATTTTATCCTCATGGTCTTTTCGTGAGATATATGTAGGAGGGAGCAATATACTGCTTGACTCCTCGGTGAAGGTATGTTCTCGAAACTTCAACAAAAGCCCGTACCGAGCTACTGAGCGTCTCTCCCGCAGAGTCTTCCACTGGAGTTTATCTATCATCTCCGTAACGCTTTTGCAATTACTAAATGATCCTGTAATGAAGCGCGCTGCTCTCTGTTGGATCTTCTCTATCTCTTCTATCAACCCTATCTGGTACGGATCCCACACTGCTGAGCAGTATTCAAGCACTGGGCGAACAAGCGTACTGTAACCTACTTCCTTTGTTTTCGGATTGCATTTCCCTAGGATTCTTCCAGTGAATATCAGTCTGGCATCTGCTTTACCGACAATCAACTTTATATGATCATTCCATTTTAAATCACTCCTAATGCGTACTCCCAGATAATTTATGGAATTAACTGCTTCCAGTTGCTGACCTGCTATATTGTAGCTAAATGATAAGGGATCTATCTTTCTATGTATTCGCAGCACATTACACTTGTCTACATTGAGAATCAATTGCCATTCCCTGCACCATGCGTCAATTCGTTGCAGATCCGCCTGCATTTCAGCACAATTTTCTATTGTTACAACCTCTCGATATACCACAGCACCATCCGCAAAAAGCCTCAGTGAACTTCCGATGTCATCCACAAGGTCATTTATGTATATTGTGAATAGCAACGGTCCTACAACACTCCCCTGCGGCACACCTGAAATCACTCTTACTTCAGAAGACTTCTCTCCATTGAGAATGACATGCTGCGTTCTGTTATCTAGGAACTCTTCAATCCAGTCACACAATTGGTCTGATAGTCCATATGCTCTTACTTTGTTCATTAAACTACTGTGGGGAACTGTATCGAACACCTTGCGGAAGTCAAGAAACATGGCATCTACCTGGGAACCCGTGTCTATGGCCCTCCGAGTCTCGTGGACGAACAGCACGAGCTGGGTTTCACATTTTGAAACCCATGCTGATTCCTACAGAGTAGATTTCTAGTCTCCAGAAAAGTCATTATACTCTAACATAATACATGTTCCAAAATTCTACAACTGATCGACATTAGAGATATAGGCCTATAGTTCTGCACATCTGTTCGACGTCCCTTCTTGCAATTAGTGTAAAATCAGGTAAAGGAAATACATTGACGATAATGTCAGAATAAGATTACAACTGAAAAGTACTAGAATTTCTGTAAATGATATGGCCTCTGGTATAACAGGTGATTCTAAAATATTTCTGTTTGCTGATGATACTAGCTTGGTAGTAAAGAATGCTGTGCACAACGTTGGCACCGTTTCAAATAGTGCAGTTAGACACAGTTCATGTCTTGTAGAAAATAAACTAACACTAAATCAAAGTAAGTCTCCATTTGTACTGTTTCTAACACACAATTCAACAAAACACAACATTTTAATTTCACACAAAGGGCATATGATTTGAAACTGAACAGTTCAAATGTCTAAATGTTCGGTTGGCAGTAAACTGTCATGGAAAGCCCATGTTCAGGATCTTATTCGAAGACTTAATGCTGCCATATTTACTGTTTGAACGGTATCTGAAGTAAGTGATAGTTCGACATGAAAAGTAATCTACTTTGCTTACTTTCATTTGCTTATGACATATGGTATTATATTTTGGGATAACTCTTCCCATTCTCAAAGGATATTTTTGGCTCAGAAACGGGCAGCTTGGGCAATGAGTGGCGTAAGTTTGCGAACATCTTGTTGACCCCTGTTAATCTGTCTGGGTATTCTGACATTGGCCTCTAAATATATGTATTCTCTACTGTAATTTCTTGTTAACAATATCAGTTGATTCCCAAGAATTAGCAGCTTTCACTTAGTTATTACTAGGAAGAAATCCAATCTGTGTTTGGATCACATTTCCTTGACTCTTGTGCAGAAAAGTGTGCAGTATAGTGCTGCATCCACTTTCAATAAGCTACCACAAGAATTCAAAAATCTTAGCAGTAATCCACATACTTTCAAATCAAAACTGAAGAGTTTCCTCATGGCTCACTACTCCTATTCTGTTGAGGACTTCCTTGCTAAATTAAGCTGATTCCTGTGTTTTATTGTTGACTGTATTTACATAACTTATTGGTTTGTGGGATTAAAGGGACCAGACTGCTACGGTCATCGGTCCCTTATTCCAAGCACTAAAAACACCCACAGAGAATAAAAACGATCAACAGCATAGAGCACAGACGACACAGAACAAGAGAAACTGAGACAAAGACCAGACAAAACGAACTAAAATCACACAGTGTGTGACGGTGGTTGGCCGACCATAGAAATAAAAAAGGAAAAGCCAACCACTTAAAACACATTAAAAAATCAGTTTAAAACCGGAGGCCAAAGGCCAGAATCCACACAAAACAATAAGATAAAACAGAAACACTTAGATTAAATGATAAAAACCCCCTGCCCGAATAAAACGTAAAACTAAGTCAGCCGTAGCAGAGTCATCTGTTAAAAGGGCAGGGAGCGTGTCAGGCAGTGCGAACGACTGCTTGAGCACAGCTAAAAGCGGACACTCCAATAAAATATGGACCACAGATAAAACAGAGCCGCAGCGACATAGAGGTGCGTCCTCACGGCGCAATAAGTGGCCGTGCGTAAGCCGAGTATGCCCAATGCGCAGCCGGCAGAGGACAACAGACTCCTGGCGGGAGACCCGCATGGACGACCGCCACACAGTCGTCGTCGCCTTGATTGGCTGGAGTTTGTTGGGCGTGGGCAGATTGCGCCACTCAGCGTCCCAAACCGAAAGAACTTCGCGGCGTAAGACTGCCCGCAAATCAGTCTCTGGGAGTCCTATCCCCAAAGACGATTTACTAGTGGCCTCTTTCGCCAGGCGGTCAACATTCTCATTGCCAGGTATCTCAACATGGCCTGGGGTCCACACGAAGACCACAGAGCGGCCGCAAGCGCAAGAGTATGCAGGGACTCATGGATAGCCATCACCAGACGAGAACGAGGAAAACACTGGTCGAGAGCTCGTAAACCGCTCAGGGAATCGCTACAGATAACGAAGGACTCACCTGAACAGGAGCGGATATACTCTAGGGCACGAAAGATGGCGACCAGCTCAGCAGTGTAAATGCTGCAGCCATCCGGCAAGGAACGTTGTTCGGAATGGTCCCCTAGAGTTAGCGCATACCCGACACGACCAGCAACCATCGAACCGTCAGCGTAAACAATTCCAGAGCCCTGATACGTGGCCAGGATGGAATAAAAGCGGCGGCGGAAGGCCTCTGTAGGGACTGAGTCCTTCGAGCCCCGTGCCAAGTCGAACCGAAGGCAAGGGCGAGGAACACACCACGGGGGTGTACGCAGAGGTGCCTGGAAAGGAGGCAAAACGGGGAAAAACCCAAGCCCGGAGAGAAGCTCCTTGACATGTACGGCGATCGGACAACCCGACCTGGGCCGACGGTCTGGCAGATGGACGACGGAGTGCGGGAACAGGACACGGTAATTTGGATGCCTGGGCAAGCTAAAAACATGGGCAGCATAAGCAGCTAGTAATTGTTGGCGTCGTAACCGCAGTGGAGGGACACCTGCCTCCACTAGGATGCTGTCCACAGGGCTGGTGCGGAAAGCACCAGTGGCAAGGCGTATCCCGCTATGGAGGATTGGGTCCAGCACCCGCAACGCAGATGGGGAAGCTGAGCCATAAGCCAGGCTCCCATAATCCAGACGAGACTGGATTAACGCCTGGTAGAGCCGGAACAGGGTAGATCGGTCGGCGCCCCAGCGGGTGTGGCTCAAACATCGCAGAGCATTGAGATGCCGCCAACACGCCTGTTTGAGCTGCCGGATATGAGGCAGCCAAGTCAACCGGGCATCAAAAACCACCCCCAAAAACCTGTGTGATTCCACCACTGAAAGAAGTTCGCCGTTAAGAGAAAGCTGCGGCTCCGGGTGGACAGTACGTCGCCGGCAGAAATGCATAAAGCAGGTCTTGGCTGCCGAAAACTGGAGCCCATGAGCTACAGCCCAAGACTGCGCCTTGCGGATAGCGCCCTGTAGCTGACGTTCAACAGCTGCAATGCCAGTAGAGCTGTAGTAAAGGCAGAAGTCGTCAGCATACAGGGAAGCGGAGACAGAATTTCCCACGGCCACAGCGAGCCCGTTAATGGCTATTAAAAACAGGCAGACACTTAAAACAGAACCCTGTGGCACACCGGTCTCCTGGACGTGGGAGGAACTATATGAGGCCGCAACTTGCACGCGGAAGGTACGATACAACAGAAAATTGCGGATAAAAGTCGGCAGAGGACACCGAAGACCCCATCCATGAAGCGTAGAAAGGATGTGATGACGCCATGTCGTATCGTACACCTTCCGCATGTCGAAAAAGACAGCGACCATCCGTTCAAGCAACTTGCAAAGAACGTTGGTGAGGCTAATGGGACGGTAGCTGTCCACCTCCAGAGGGTTCCTTCCAGGTTTCAAAACAGGGATGACAATGCTGTCCCGCCATTGCGACGGAAACTCACCCTTGACCCAAATACGGTTGTAAAGGTCAAGTAGCCGTCGCTGGCAGTCCACTGAAAGGCGTTTCAGCATCTGACAGTGGAT
This sequence comes from Schistocerca nitens, assembly GCF_023898315.1. Taxonomy (NCBI): domain Eukaryota; kingdom Metazoa; phylum Arthropoda; class Insecta; order Orthoptera; family Acrididae; genus Schistocerca; species Schistocerca nitens. The sequence continues at coordinate 186,268,205 of NC_064615.1, read as the reverse complement.
GCCATCTGGCCCAGGAGCGGTATCAGGGCAAGCGGCTAGGGCACTGCGAAATTCCCACTCACTGAATGGAGCATTGTAAGAATCTGGGTGGTGGGTGCGAAACGAAAGGCTCCGACGTTCCATCCGCTCTTTAATGGAGCAGAAGGCCTGGGGGTAATTCACAGAAGCGGAACTCATAGCAAAATGCTCTGCCAAACGGTTTGCAATGACGTCGGAGTCAGTACAAACTGCGCCATTCAGTGAGAGCGCAGGGACACTGACAGGGGTCCGATAGCCGTAGACGCGTCGAATCTTGGCCCAGACCTGCGATGGAGTGACATGGAGGCCAATGGTGGACACATACCGCTCCCAGCACTCCTTCTTGCCTTGGCGGATAAGGAGGCGGGCCCGCGCACGCAGCCGTTTGAAGGCGATAAGGTGGTCGATGGAGGGATGTCGCTTGTGGCGCCGGAGCGCCCACCGGCGATCTTTAATCGCTTCAGCGATCTCAGGCGACCACCAAGGCACAGCCCTCCGCCGAGGGGACCCAGAAGAACGGGGAATGGCAGATTTGGCGGCAGTAACGATGCCGGTGGTGACCAATTTAACCACCGCATCAATGTCATCAGTAGAGAGAGGCTCAATAGCGGCAGTGGAGGAGAACAAGTCCCAGTCAGCCTTATTCATAGCCCATCTGCTAGGGCGCCCAGAAGAGTGACGCTGTGGTAGTGACAGAAAGATCGGAAAGTGGTCACTACCACACAGGTCGTCATGCACACTCCATTGGACAGACGGTAAGAGGCTAGGGCTACAGATTGAAAGGTCAATGGTGGAGTATGTGCCATGCGCCACACTGAAGTGTGTGAAGGCACCATCATTTAACAGCGAGAGATTGAGCTGCGACAATAAATGCTCAACGATGGCGCCTCGACCTGTTGCCACTGACCCACCCCACAGAGGGTTATGGGCATTGAAGTCGCCCAATAGCAAGAAAGGTGGCGGCAATTGGGCTACCAGTGCAGCCAGGACATGCTGCGAGACATCACCATCCGGTGGAAGGTAAAGACTGCAGGCGGTAACAGCCTGTGGTGTCCACACCCGTACAGCGACAGCCTCTAAAGGTGTCTGGAGAGGAACAGACTTGCTGTGCAGAGTGTGAAGGACATATATGCAGACGCCACCAGACACCCTTTCATAAGCTGCTCGGTTCTTATAACCCCGATAGCCACGGAGGGCGGGGGTTCGCATTGCTGGAAACCAAGTTACCTGGAGAGCAATGCAGACGAAAGGGTGAAGTTGATAAGTTGGCGGAGATCAGCTAGATGGTGGAAGAAACCGCTGCAGTTCCACTGGAGGATGGTGTTGTCCATGGCTGGGAAAGGCGTGACGGGACTGGGAAGGCAGATTACGCCGCTGTATCACCTGCTGCCTCCGATGGAGCACCCGTGCAAATGCTATCCATTGCGTCTGAGGGACCGGCGAGATCGAGGTCTTCAGCGGACGCCAGAATCTCCACCTCGTACTCAGACGCAGAGCTTGTAGGAAGCGGTGGGATGGGTGCCACCGCAATGTTGTTAGCCTTGGGGACTTTCTTCTTCTTCTGTTTCTCTCGCTGTGCCTTCGGTGGTTCAGGCTGGGAGGGCTTCACTGGGTCAGTCTCAGGGAGAGACGACGACCGTGAGGCCCTACGACCAGGGACCGGTGGTTGTTTGAGCCACTTGCGGCTGTCTGCTTTTGTACCGGTCGGAACTTGCGAAGGGAGGTCCCCAAGGGAACCCTTCCTGGCGAGAGGAGCTGAAGAAGACTAACGCTTCTCCGGCTGGGAAGGGGGAACTGATGTCCCCGATGGTTTGGGGGGTGTTGCTCCTGAAGTAGATGGAGCAGGAGCAACAGGGAGTTTAGTGCCCCCCACCATCAAGGGGGCAGGTGTGGCCTTCGACTCTGAGAGCTGACTGGAGCTGGTGGGACTGTAGCAGGAGTGACAGTTGCGGCATAAGAAGATGTCATATGCACTGGATGAAGCCGATCATATTTCCGCTTCGCCTCAGTGTACATCAGTCAGTCGAGGGTCTTGATTTCCATGATTTTCCGCTCCTTCTGCAGAATTGGACAGGCCGGCGAGCAAGGCGGATGGTGCTCACCACAGTTCACACAGATTGGAGGCGGGGCACAGGGATGATCAGGAGGGGATGGTCACCGCAATCGCGACATACGAGGTCGGAAGCACAGTGTGAAGACATATGGCCGAACTTCCAACACTTGAAGCACCGCATCGGGGGAGGGATATACGGATTGACATCACAATGGTACACCATCACCTTGACCTTCTCAGGTAACGTGTCACCCTCGAAGGCCAAGATGAAGGCACTGGTGGCAACTTGATGATCCCTCGGACCCCGGTGGACGCGCCGGAAGAATTGGACACCTCGTCGCTCCAAGTTGGCACGCAGCTCGTCATCGGACTGTAAAAGGAGATCCCTGTGGAAGATAATGCCCTGGACCATATTCAGACTTTTATGGGGCATGATAGTTACGGAGACATCCCCCAGCTTATTACAAGCGAGCAAGGCCCGCGACTGGGCGGAGGATGCCGTTTTTATCAACACCGATCCGGACCGCATCTTGGACAAGCTCTCCACCTCCCCAAACTTGTCCTCTAAATGCTCTACAAAGAACTGAGGCTTCATGGATATAAATGATTCCCCATCAGCTCTGGTGCAGACGAGATACCTGGGTGAATACATGTCACTTTCATTCAATGCCTTTCGTTCCTCCCATGGTGTGGCGAGGGAGGGGAACGATTTGGGGTCATAAACGTTACCTTTATAATGGGCCCTCGAACGCTTAGAGACTGCTGGTGGCTGGCCACCAGCAAGAGAAGATGTGCCACGCTTCATTGCGTGTCATCCACCCTGATGCCACCTACTCCGACCAAGGGCCCTCCCCATGGGCGCCACCCAGCCACAGCAAAGGCCACCTGGCAGGATGGCCATTGCCGGGAGTCCCGATGCCCCAGGGAGATGGGCATCTACTCCTTGGCATACGTGGGGAGTTAACGGCGCAGGCATCAGTAGAGCGATCCCTGTGTTGTCAGGGGGCTACAACCAACAGGGTACATGGCGGCCCCATCACAACGGACTGGCTACCGTGCTGGATGTTAGGTGACATGTGGTCCATGGTCACCGCCAGTGCAGAAAATGGCCCTGCACAGTGGTTGGCAGAAAGTGTACGCAGGAGCCTATCCATGCCCAAGCGATGGAGAGCGGTCAGGACTGCAATGCAACGACGAATAAGATGGCGAAAGTTCTCAACACAACATGGATACAATGCACCAAGTAAGGTGCCCTTCCCCAATCGGCCCGCTCTTCGGAAAAATTTTGAGAGATGGAGGTCAAACCCGACAGGGGACCATCACATAAGGCCGAAACGTTTGAGACTCCTTTTGGTCGCCTCTTACGACAGGCAGGAATACCGCGGGCCTATTCTAACCCCCGAACCCGCAGGGGGGTTACATAACTTATGGCGTGTCTTTTTCTGGATTCAAAATTATTTTTTTATCTGTTATTACTTTTATGTTGTAATTTCATGTACTGATACGTTCCGTGACCTTCGAGATTCGCTCCTTAAAAAAAAAAAAATTGTCGGCTGCAAACTTTTTTTAACTATTAACAAAAATGAAAACATATTTACATGAACATTTTTAGTAGTAGAAAAATTAATACTTAACTGATTGTTGGGCATGGAATTTTTCAAGAAGTATCACATAAAGACTGATCTAGATACAGCAAAGTGCCATTTGTATGTTGACGAAAAACCTATTTCAGTTGACAAAGAACGTGACCACCCCAACAGAATGCTCTTGTTGTGGTCTTCAGTCCTGAGACTGGTTTGATGCAGCTCTCCACGCTACTCTATCCTGTGCAAGTTTCTTCATCTCCCAGTACATACTGCAGCCTACATCCTTCTGAATCTGCTTAGTGTATTCATCTCTTGGTCTCCCTCTACGATTTTTACCCTCCACGCTGCCCTCCAGTACCAAATTGGTCATCCCTTGATGCCTCAGAACATGTCCTACCAACCGATCCCTGCTTCTAGTCAAGTTGTGCCACAAACTCTTCTTCTCCCCAATTCTATTCAGTACCTCCTCATTAGTTATGTGATCTACCCATCTAATCTTCAGCATTCTTCTGTAGCACCACATTTCGAAAGCTTCAATTCTCTTCTTGTCAAAACTATTTATCGTCCATGTTTCATTTCCATACCTGGCTACACTCCATACAAATACTTTCAGAAACAACTTACTGACACTTAAATCTATACTCGATGTTAGCAAATTTCTCTTCTTCAGAAACGCTTTCCTTGCCACTGCCAGTCTACATTTTATATCCTCTCTACTTCGACCATCATCAGTTATTTTGCTCTCCAAATAGCAAAACTCTTTTACTACTTTAAGTGTCTCATTTCCTAATCTAATTCCCTCAGCATCACCCGAGTTAATTTGACTACATTCCATTACCCTCGCTTTGCTTTTGTTGATGTTCATCTTATACCGTCCTTTCAAGACACTGTCCATTCCGTTCAACTGCTCTTCCAAGTCCTTTGCTGTCTCTGACAGAATTACAATGCCATCGGCGAACCTTAAAGTTTTTATTTCTTCTCCATGGATTTTAATACCTGCTCCGAACTTTTCTTTTGTTTCCTTTAGTGCTTGCTCAATATACAGATTGAATAGCATCGGGGAGAGGCTACAACCCTGTCTCACGCCCTTCCCAACCACTGCTTCCCTTTCATGCCCCCAACTCTTATAACTGCCATCTGGTTTCTGTACAAATTGTAGATAGCCTTTCGCTTCCTGTATTTTACCCCTGCCACTTTCAGAATTTGAAGGAGAGTATTCCAGTCAACATCGTCAAAAGCTTTCTCTACGTCTACAAATGCTAGAAACGTAGGTTTGCCTTTCTTTAATCTAGCTTATATGATAAGTCGTAGGGTCAGTATTGCCTCACGTGTTCCGATATTTCTACGGAATCCAAACTGATCTTCCCCGAGGTCAGCTTCTACTAGTTTTTCCACTCGTCTGTAAAGAATTCGCGTTAGTATTTTGCAGCCGTGACTTGTTAAACTGATAGTTCGGTAATTTTCACATCTGTCAACACCTGCTTTCTTTGGAATTGGAGTTATTATATTCTTCTTGAAGTCTGAGGGTATTTTGCCTGTCTCGTACATCTTGCTCGCCAGATGGTAGAGTTTTGTCAGGACTGGCTCTCCCAAGGCTGTCAGTAGTTCTAATGGAATGCTGTCTACTCCTGGGGCTTTGTTTCGACTCAGTCTTCCAGTGCTCTGTCAAACTCTTCACGCAGTATCATATCTCCCATTTCATCCTCATCTACATCCTCTTCCATTTCCATAATTGTCCTCAAGAACATCGCCCCTGTATAGACCCTCTATATACTCCTTCCACCTTTCTGCTTTCCCTCCTTTGCTTAGAACTGGGTTTCCATCAGAGCTCTTGAGATTCATACAAGTGGTTCTCTTTTCTCCAAAGGTCTCTAATTTTCCTGTAGGCAGTATCTATCTCATCCTCATGAGATAAGCCTCTACATCCTTACATTTGTCCTCTAGCTATCCCTGCTTAGCCATTTTGCACTTCCTGTCGATCTCATTTTTGAGACGTTTGTATTCCTTTTTGCCTGCTTCATTTACTGCATTTTTACCAAGGAGTTCTACTAGCCCTCGTCTTTTTACCTACTTGATCCTCTGCTGCCTTCACTATTTCATTCCTCAAAGCTACCCATTCTTCTTCTACTGTATTTCGTTCCCCCATTCCTGTCAATTGTTCCCTTATGCTCTCCTTCAAACACTGTACAACCTTTGGTTCTTTCAGTTTATCCATGTCCCATCTCTTTAAATTCCCACCTTTTTGCCGTTTCTTCAGTTTTAATCTACAGTTCATAACCAATAGATTGTGGTCAGAGTCCACATCTGCCCCTGGAAATGTCTTACAATTTAAAACCTGGTTCCTAAATCTCTGTCTTACCATTATATAATCTATCTGAAACCTTTTAGTATCTCCAGGGTTCTTCCATGTATACAACCTTCTTTTATGATTCTTGAACCAAGTGTTAGCTATGATTAAGATATTCTCTGCGCAAAATTCTACCAGGCGGCTTCCTCTTTCATTTCTTAACCCCAATTCATATTCACCTACTACGTTTCCTTCTCTTCTTTTTCCTACTGTCGAATTCCAGTCACCCATGACTTTTAAATTTTCGTCTCCCTTCACTACCTGAATAATTTCTTTTATCTCATCATACATTTCATCAATTTCTTCATCATCTGCAGAGCTAGTTGGCATATAAACTTGTACTACTGTAGTAGGCGTGAGCTTCGCGTCTATGTTGGCCACAATAATGCGTTCACTATGCTGTTTGTAGTAGCTTACCTGCACTCCTATTTTTTTATTCATTATTAAACCTACTCCTGCATTCCCCCTATTTGATTTTGTATTTATAACCCTGTATTCACCTGACCAAAAGTCTTGTTCCTCCTGCCACCGAACTTACTAATTCCGTCTTTATATAACTTTAACCTATCCATTTCCCTTTTTAAATTTTCTAACCTACCTGCCCGATTAAGGGATCTGACATGCCACACTCCGATCCGTAGAACGCCAGTTTTCATTCTCCTCTCCTGATAATGACGTCGTCTTGAGTAGTCCCCGCCCGGAGATCCGAATGGGGGACTATTTTACCTCTGGAATATTTTACCCAAGAGGACGCCATCATCATTTAACCATACAGTAAAGCTGCATGCCCTTGGGAAAAATTATGGCTGTAGTTTCCCCTTGCTTTCAGCCGTTCGCAGTACCACTACAGCAAGGCCATTTTGGTTAGTGTTACAGGGCCAGTTCAGTCAATCATCCAGACTGTTACCCCTGCAACTACTGAAAAGGCTGCTGCCCCTCTTCAGGAACCACACGTTTGTCTGGCCTCTCAACAGATACCCCTCCGTTATGGTTGCACCTACGGTACAGATATCTGTATCGTTGAGGCACGCAAGCCTCCCCACCGACGGCAAGGTCCACGGTTCATGGGGGAGGGGGGGCAATAGAATATACATCAAAAAGTTGAGTCAACCCCATTTGCACAAGAACAGAAGCATGATTCACATGCTTTATTGCAACAATTCTCTCACGTTTTTGAAGAAAAACCCAGTGTTATGAAGGTATATCCACACGAAACTTTCTGTCGCAAGTCATACACAATTCCACCAACAAAAAAGAAGGCCATCAGGAAAGAGATCGAGCGTATGATTAAGTACAATACAGGGTGTTACAAAATGGTACGGCCAAACTTTCAGGAAACATTCCTCACACACAAAGAAATAAAATATGTTATGTGGACATGTGTCCGGAAATGCTTACTTTCCATGTTAGAGCTCATTTTATTACTTCTCTTCAAATCACATTAATCATGGAATGGAAACACACAGCAATAGACCGTACCAGCGTGACTTCAAACACTTTGTTACAGGAAATGTTCAAAATGTCCTCTGTTAGCAAGGATACATGCATCCACCCTCCGTCACATGGAATCCCTGATGTGTTGATGCAGCCCTGGAAAATGGCGTACTGTATCACAGCCGTCCACAATACGAGCACGAGAAGTCTCTACATTTGGTACCGGGGTTGCGTAGACAAGAGCTTTCAAATGCCCCCACAAATGAAAGTCAAGAGGGTTGAGGTCAGGAGAGCGTGGAGGCCATGGAATTGGTCCGCCTCTACCAATCCATCGGTCACCGAATCTGTTGTTGAGAAGCGTACGAACACCGACTGAAATGTGCAGGAGCTCCATTGTGCATGAACCACATGTTGTGTCGTACTTGTAAAGGCACATGTTCTAGCAGCACAGGTAGAGTATCCCATATGAAATCATGATAACGTGCTCCATTGAGCGTAGGTGGATGAACATGGGGCCCAATCAAGACATCACCAAGACCTGCCCAAACGTTCACAGAAAAAATGTGTTGATGACGTGATTGCACAATTGTGTGCGGATTCTTGTCAGCCCACACATGTTGATTGTGAAAATTTACAATTTGATCATGTTGGAATGAAGCCTCATCCGTAAAGAGAACATTTGCACTGAAATGAGGATTGACACATTGTTGGATGAACCATTCGCAGAAGTGTACCCCTGGAGGCCAATCAGCTGCTGATAGTGCCTGCACATGCTGTACATGGCACGGAAACATCTGGTTCTCCTGTAGCACTCTCCATACAGTGACGTGGTCAACGTTACCTTGTACAGCAGCAACTTCTCTGACGCTGACATTAGGGTTATCGTTAATTGCACGAAGAATTGCCTCGTCCATTGTAGGTGTCCTCCTCGTTCTAGGTCTTCCCCAGTTGTGAGTCATAGGTTGGAATGTTCCGTGCTCCCTAAGACGCCGATCAATTGCTTCGAACGTCTTCCTGTCGGGAAACCTTTGTTCTGGAAATCTGTCTCGATACAAATGTACCGCGCCACGGCTATTTCCCCGTGCTAATCCATACATCAAATGGACATCTGCCAACTCCGCATTTGTAAACATTGCACTGACTGCAAAACCACGTTCGTGATGAACACTAACCTGTTGATGCTACGTACTGATGTGCTTGATGCTAGTACTGTAAAGCTGTGAGTCGCATGTCAACACAAGCACCGAAGTCAACATTACCTTCCTTCAATTGGGCCAACTGGCGGTGAATTGAGGCGAAACTAAAATGAGCTCTAACATGGAAATTAAGCAATTCCGGACACATGTCCACATAACTTCTTTTCTTTATTTGTGTGTGAGGAACGTTTCCTGAAAGTTTGGCCGTACCTTTTTGTAACACCCTGTATAACTGAACCATCGCACTCAGCATACTGCAATCCAGTTTTAGCAGTAACCAAATCTGACGGTACTGTTCATCTTGTTACCAGCAAAACAAATAAAATGATCATATCCTTAAAAACCAGGTCAGACATATTGAAGAGCAATTGTTAAAATTTCACTAAGTTAAGTACTTGACCTTGACTGACCTCAGGGCCTTGTGCTGGCAAATTTTACTCCATCCTGAAAGTTGCCAGTACATTGCCTTTGTGTGCAACAGTAGAAGTTACCAATTTTGGGTTCAGCTATTTGGCGTTAACGTGAGTGTCGGAGTATTTATTGTTGCATTAGACAGGAGAGCTTAGGCCAGAACTTTTGAGCCAAGTCACTGTGAATGTGGCTGACCACCTCATAGCCCCATCCACTTGGGAAGCTCATGAACAAATACTCAGAAAATTTTTAGAAAGATTCTCTGAATATGAATTTATCGCTAACTTGAAAAAAAATCTGAGTATGTGTAGGAAGAGAGAAAATTTTTAGGCACCATCATCTCACCTACAGGTATTAGACCTGATCCCAACAGGCAAGACATAAACGTTTTCCTAGACCATGGACAAAGGAACAGCCGAAGGCATTTGTAGTGTTCCTATCATTTTTTTCAAATTCTTGCCAAATCAGCTATTAAATAGCAATGCTCCTCTGAATTTCTGAGAAAAACCCACATGCAGTTGTGGACACTCGAGTGCCAGGAGGATTTTGAGGCAATTAAACAGGCTTTATTAAACTCCGACATTTTAGTATACCCAGATATGACGAAAGAATTCTCTCTTAGTACTGGCACCTTGACACAAGGACGGGGGGCAATACTGTATCAAATCACGACAGAACATGTATGTCAAAACATAAACATCATCAGTTTCGCAAGTCGTGCACTTACAGAGAGTGACGAGCTTACTGAGCTTTTTAAAAATGTCATTAATTTTAAGGATAAATCATACTAAGGTATTCTGTGATCATCAAGCACTTTCATTCCTATTAATGTGCAAATTACTACACAAACGGTTAGCCAGATGGTGCCTGTTCCTAAAAGGATTTGATTTTGAAATCATTCATGTCAAGGGTGAACAGAATATTTTGGCAGATGCCTTCCTAGAATTCCACAAGAAAAGATTGAGTATGTGGAAGTCACGGAGCAGACCTCAGATTTCAGAGTACTCCTTATGCACAACAGTTCTTTCAGATATTATTACCCTAAAATGTGAAGGAACACGGCCCAGTTACAAGAAGATGATGAACAGTGGCATAAGGCAAGGCAACAGCTTGTGAACAATTACTACTCTGAACAAGGGAATTAATACAAATAGCACAATTGAGTATTATTTTACCGAAGAATGCCTGATTCTCATAACTGGTGTCTGCTTGCCAGGAAAATGCATCGTCAGTTTTATATAGTAGACACACAACACTTGGGGACATTTTGGGTAACACAGTGCACTAGTAGAATCACATTGTTCTGTTATTTCCCAAATGTTAGAAAATGGATATTGCAAGTACTCAGGATAAAAAGATTGGCCCTAAGACCACTTTTCATGTAGGGCAAGAAGTGTTGTTACGAACACACCCACCATCAATAAAACATAAGAAACGGAACCAAAAATGGCAATTAGTGTATGTATGACCTTACATCATACATAAAATACGACACCCACGATATTACTTACTAAGTAATCCAAAAACCAGGAAAATGCATGGATTGTGCCTGCATAAAGGAATTTGTACAATAAGATGGAGGTCATGGACCTCAAACATTACACAGAATGCAATTAGGAGAGAGAGTCATTTCTAAATCACATATGAAGGCAAAATATGGAAGTAAAAAAAAAAATTATTGTTAGGATGACATTTATTACACACACACACACACACACACACACACACACACACGTATATAGACTGAGGTGTAAATAACATGCAAATTAAGGTCAGTAAGATGACTTGAAATGAAATAGGCTTTAATAGAATTTATGTTTGTAATACTATTTGAAAAGGTAAACATTCCCAGTGCACTGTGCATTAAACATATTTGTCAATAGTACATATATGTATATGTATGCAACAATACTGCCTGCAGCGCGTACATAAGGTGCAGCAGAAAAAGGGTCTGTTTGGGAGGTCATTCACTCTCCCCCTCCCCACAGTACTTCTCAATTACATGAGAACACAGCAATCATGTCGCACATGCGATGGACTGCAAAATACTAACAATATGCTGCCTAGCTTTTTACAAAGCGGCAAGTGCTACCACAAGCAACTGAAACAGCAATTATTCTGACTATTTGAATGATTAAATGTAGTGCCAGTGTTGGTACTCTTCATGAACTAGTAGGAAAAATAGGAAATAGATTAAGTTGGTAGAAGGAAGCAATATTCTTAAAAGAAGAAGAAGAAGAAGAAGAAGAAGAGAGGGAGAGGGAATGAGGATATTTACAAAAAGAAAACTAAATGCTACAAAAAAGGAATACAGACACGAGGAAAGGAAAAACACACACACGAACTATTTACAAACATAGAAACACACACAGGAATGAAAAACTATGTACAAGATTATTATGTGAATGAAAGAATGAGTTATACTAAAATTAAATATGCTTTATATTCTTCTAGCTACACCTACTTAATCTAAGAATGCCTTAAGCTAAGTTTGCTATGAACTACATCTGACTAAGCTACCTGACTACAAACTACACAGAATTACAGCTATCAAAACTTCTATCTAACTGAATTGCTACTATGCTAAAATGCCAAAAGGAATGATAACTATACACTTGAATGGATTCAACGCAGCACAGTGAGCAGGAACAAGCAACAAGGTAAGTTAAAATGTCACGAAACACAGTGTAATCCTGAAAACACATCACTGCAGTTGAATTCACCACAATGCATCTCCCTAAAATGAGATACTTAATCTCAAACTGCACATCAAAAATGTCTCTCCACAGACCATGCCATTTTTCAATTCATGAATCAGATTATATAAAATTTTAAAAGCAAAATATTACCAGCTGGTATTTGCTGTAACATGTCAAAAGCATCTGACTGTGCAGTTCACAGTATTCTACCAGAGAAGCTCAGATATTGTTGTATCAGAGATCGTGCTGATAACTAGTTTTCATCCTACCTAACTTAAAGAAGGTGTTTATCAGATTAAGGCCCAAATGAATGTACATAACCAGAGTCTTCAGAATGGGTAATAATCTCTACAGGGATCAATATTGGGCCTGTTCTTGTTCATTTTATGTAAATGATCTGCTTTCATATATCCAAGAAGCAGAAATAAGTTTCTTTTCTGACAATGCAAGTATCACTAGCAAACCTAATACAGAAACTACAACTCTTGAAAATTAAATCACATTTTCTTAAAAATTAACAACTGGTTATCTGAAAATGGACTGCCACTGCACTTAGACAATAAACAACAAATGCAATTCAGTGTTGATCAAATTGCTCAAATCCTGAGCACGTCATTAGAAATAATACCTGACAGTAAATCAATGAATGAAACAGAATATTCTAAATTGTTGGATGTTTCAATGGATATGAAGTGAAAGTGCAAGACATATGTTACTATTCTTCTAAAATGTCAAAGCTCTGTTACTTTGGCATTACTTGAGACAGAGTTAAAGCTCAGATTGAGGAAGTAAACTGACCATGTATTTTTCAACGGAATCATCTTGACGTTTGCCTTAAAAGACTTAGAGAAACCATGCAAATACTAAATCAGGATGGCTGGATGGGTATTTGAATCTATCCTCCTAAATGCAAATCCAGTATTTAAATTAAAGAGAGTTGTGCTCCTCAACCAGACTCTAGTGCTCCAAGAGATTAATATAGGATGGCATTACTGGGAGGACATGTTACGTAGTACAAAGTCCCACAGCTATGAGCAAGATGAATATGTTAGTGATTGTTTCACTTCTAAACCCATTTTTTTCATGAATGTACTTATTATGAGTTCTTTTCATTAATAATTTCTATCATCCTTGCAATTCAGAAAATCCTCACTTTCTGACACAGTTGCCACTGGGAGAAATGCCCATCCCAACATAATAATAGAAAACAGAGCTTTCATGGAAAGATTCATGTGTTCACTTTTGCCACTTGCTTTTCATGAGTGGAAAGGACGAGAAATAATCAGAAAGTTTCTATGAACCCTCTGCCCAACACTTAAGAGTGAACTGCACAGTAATTGTGTAGATGTAGAATCACACAATCTACCATCATCAAGTCTAATACTTGTAGGTTAAATACCTGCAAGTTTTGTAACAGAAGACTTTCTGCAAAAGCGGCCTCAAGTATACCAAACCTGAATGCGACAACGTTAGGCTGAGCTCTCCAAAATGTTCACCATTTCTGTTCACTCAAGGTGTATACATATATTTTAGAATGCTACAAAATGAAAGTACAGGGTGATTCAAAAAGAATACCACAACTTTAGGAATTTAAAACTCTGCAACGACAAAAGGCAGAGCTAAGCACTATCTGTCGGCGAATTAAGGGAGCTATAAAGTTTCATTTAGTTGTACATTTGTTCGCTTGAGGCGCTGTTGACTAGGCGTCAGCGTCAGTTGATGCTAAGATGGCGACCGCTCAACAGAAAGCTTTTTGTGTTATTGAGTACGGCAGAAGTGAATCGACGACAGTTGTTCAGCGTGCATTTCGAACGAAGTATGGTGTTAAACCTCCTGATAGGTGGTGTATTAAACGTTGGTATAAACAGTTTACAGAGGATGGGTATTTGTGCAAAGGGAAAAGTTCTGGACGGCCGAGAACGAGTGATGAAAATGTAGCACGCATCCAGCAAGCATTTGTTCGCAGCCCAGGAAAATCGACTCGCAGAGCTAGCAGAGAGCTGCAAATTCCACAATCAACTGTATGGAGAGTCCTACGAAAAAGGTTAGTTATGAAACCTGAACGTCAACTACCCGAGGCGATGGATCGGCCGCCAGGCAGCCCGTGACAGAGCACTTCATCACTGGCCTCCAAGAAGCCCTGATCTTACCCCCTGCGATTTTTTCTTATGGGGGTATGTTAAGGATATGGTGTTTCGGCCACCTCTCCCAGCCACCATTGATGATTTGAAACGAGAAATAACAGCAGCTATCCAAACTGTTACGCCTGATATGCTACAGAGAGTGTGGAACGAGTTGGAGTATCGGGTTGATATTGCTCGTGTGTCTGGAGGGGGCCATATTGAACATCTCTGAACTTGTTTTTGAGTGAAAAAAAAACCTTTTTAAATACTCTTTGTAATGATGTATAACAGAAGGTTATATTATGTTTCTTTCATTAAATACACATTTTTAAAGTTGTGGTATTCTTTTTGAATCACCCTGTATTGCTGCTTGTACCTTATCATAACAAAAAGTTTAAATAACTAACTAAATAAATAAAAACAAACACACACACACACACACACACACACACACACACACACACACACACACACGCACGCGGCGCGTACGCGCGCAATGCAACAGCATTCATGCTCATCACTGTGCTACTTCCTCAACAGAACAGTTTGTCTCAAAATGTGAGTATTGATGATTCCTCTCTGTCTTTACAGATTTGATATTGAAAGTTTTCCCATTATTGTAATAATATTTTGATCTGGAGTTATTAAAATAATACTTCACAATTTTATATCATGTGCATATGTATTCATGCACATTTATATTTTATCTGAGAAAAGGTGAAGGGTAACAGCTTTTAATTGCCATATTTGTACAAGAGTGAATCACATGGCACTTCTGACAAATGGTCACCTTCTGATAACTATATATATTCTTCTGTGACAAAAAGGCAACCCTTTGTATGTACCTAGTGTTACTGCAGGGTCTGCACTTTCCAATTATGACTCATACTCAGAAAAAGTCTATTTGAAGGAATGCTAAATAAACTTTTTGACAGATACTATCATCCACACAACCTTGGTATTTATAATATCATCATGTCATCTCCCTTAAAACAAAACAGAGAGGATTATTTTGCAGGCATGTCAAAGAACAACATGACCCACATGAGAGATAAACATTATGTACACATCTTACTGACCACATCTGACTGTTAGTTTGACAGATATTACTGAAATTTTAATCCTGTCTGATGATAAAAGAATCATGGGTTTCAAATGAAAGAAATAACAAGATTCCAACAATAAAAAGAATACTCCTGATGTTCAAGAATTTATTTCCTTTCCATAACATAATTTTACAATTCTTGTAACTCGTCACTATGAATCATCATTTGTATAAAAAGTAATTTCATTCTAAAACATTAAAGATGCTTCAAACATACCTTATCAAAATGGATATCCAGGTGGCATCAAAACAATGATAAAAGAAGCTGTAGTCATGCAGCAAATTACAGCAGTTCCAGCAATATGGTGGTCTGCTTGTTGCATATTTTCTGCTCATTTGATATTATCACATTTTACTTGGGAGTAACAAAATTACATTTGCTGCCTCCATATCAAGACACTACTCACTTCACAGTAACATACACAAATGCATGATGAATGATGAACTATTACAATGATTACAAAGATAATGCTGTCATTTACTGAAAGTGAGTAGTGATGTAATACATTCAGTTAACCACAATTTATTAATCTTACAAATTCATATAAACCAGTTAATGTAAATGACTGGACACTAGGGGAATGTGATTTTTAATTTTCAGAGCCAGTAGCAATAACAAAAGAAGGATGCTTATAAATAAAGATCACCTTGCATTTGGGATGACATCTTGAAGATTCCAAGAGGAACATTTCCAAACAGAACATCGCCAGGTTGTGCAGACACAGTGAGAGACCAAGATCTTCAATCAGATATAGCTCTGTACTCCTGCTTGCAAGGATATTGACACTGCTTCTTGAGTACACTGTAGACAGCATACCCTTTTTATGTGACTGAAAGAAGTAATATTACAGCTTTTAGTCATAGATACCACAATATCTTATATTTATCAGCACACTTGGTTCAAGATGGTGCGAGGAACTGACAGAAGCACATTTACTTTGGAAATAAGAATATTGCTGCAATTATTCACTGTAGACATCTTAAGTTTTGTGAATGTGCATTTTACACCATTACATGGTAGTAAAATACTGAGTAATTGAATAAGCAAATTACTCAATTTAGGGATTCTGAGCTAACTGCAAATGAAGTACAATTATCATTACCACGTGTGCATGCGTGTAATATCAAGCAACACTGAAGTTTAAAAGTACACTTTAAATTCAGCTAACAAACAACTGTATTCTGAGTATTCAGTATCACCAATCATAAGACAGAGATTAGTGCAGTGTCACTTCACTAAAATACCTATGCCTTGCATGTATGGTCAGTCCAGTTACAAGTTTACTGTTTTTCTCACTTATTACGTTGCTTATTATTACTGTCAAAACATTACACCATCTCAAACTTAATAATCAACTATAACATGTAACTGCAGCAACAAGGCAATAAAGTTCATTATGTTTCAAATCAAATTTTAACTTCTGCAATGAATCACAATATAAAGTGGGATAACTTCTCTATATTTTTACAGCTGAATTTATGAATGAACACATTACTAACTGGAAACTGTTTATATATTTCCAATCATATTTATTTTTTATTAATGTAAAAAATAGCAAAATAACAGTTTTTCATTGCCAAGTTTTGCAGTCATTTAATACACAAAAACACATGCATTTTTTCATGTGTTTATGTGTGAGAATCAAAGTTAACTATGATATACAAATCCTGCTTGAAAAAATATAAATACCTCTAAATGAATCCTTTCATTAACACACCATTTGTGGGGATAAGGGGATACAATGAAGATGAAATTGTCCCCACACAATTGCGCTGGATATGATGTCATAGTAGTTATTTTCCATGCCTAATCTGCTGCAATAAAATAGCAGAACTACCCCAAATGATTTATTTGTAAATATATATTAGGATTCTGATCACACTTTCTGGCAATGCAGACATTACTTTAAAAATTCTGTTGTTCCAACAAATAGATTACAGCACTCAAATGTACTTTTGTAGTATGAAAGAGCATCATGGTTACTAAATATCATATTTCTCACTCTAACATTTAACCAGATGCTTGTTAATTTTTATTTCATTCTGTAACAAATCTACAGCAAAATGGCGCAGTTTTAAAGATACTTCAAACAGCTTTTCTGTGATTCACTTGAGTATGTACCACTGCTTAAATCTTGCTACAATGTATTACGAAGTCAGCACAATGGACATAAACAGTCACAGCATTCCACCTGTCATCCTGTCTTCTGACTAACAAAATTAGAACAGATTTTGTTTATACTGTCTTCAATGTGCCCAGTACAAAAGGCAAAAGTAGAAAATGTGTAATCGTTAGATACCAGGGCACTCAACATAATATTCACACTAACTATTGCAAAAAACAATACTACTGCAGTCTCAAAGTGAACTACTGTGACAAGTGAGGGAATAAGTTGTAACTTTGTTAAACTGCCACTAAAAAACTTTCAAGGAGGATCCCTGTTCAAATAATTCTTTTAACAAAAATTCTGAGGCTCCTGAATGCGACTGATTACAGCAGTAGTGAGATTTATCACGGGAGCAAACACAACATCATTGTGGGCACAATAATTCAGAATGGTCCAGCAAAGGCTAGAATGACAATGTTAGCGGAGAGATGAAATTAATGATTTAAAACATATGTGCTCTCATAGAACACATGGCACAACTGAAGTTAGTTATGACAAACGACCACACTGACAGACAGCTAACCTCAATGAAGATTTAAGAAGGGAATTCATTTCAGTTTTCATTTACTGCCAAACCTGTTATCACACAATATTAACATGCATGAGAAAATGTTGATGTAGTTTTACTTGTGGCTAAAGTTACAGTACTTTGGTATTATGAAAAGGATAAATGGCTTCTCACTGTGTAGCGGAGATGTTGAGCCACAGAAAGGTGCAACAGAAAGACTGACAAGTAAGCTTTTGGTCAAAATGCCTTCTTCCAAATTAAACACTACCCCCCCCCCCCCCCTCTCAACACGGCCCTTTGGCTGAAAGCTTACTTGTTTGACTGTCTTTTTGTTGTGCCTATCTCCACTATATGATGAGTAGCAATCTATCCTTTTCATAATATTGTTATTATTCCCTACTGGATTTTCTAAAGTTACAGTATGTCTGTTGCCACAAAACTGTACACTTTTTTACTATATGTTCTCCAGTTAATTACTTCAAGAAAGATTAAACTTGTTCAACATAATAAACAATGTACTTTATGTACTCAGTATGAAGAGAGCTGCAATATGATGTCATATAATAATTTTCCATGCAACATCTACCTCAATCTTCCGGAATGAGAGACAAATACAGTATGTGCAAGCTTGCTATAAACAGGAACAAGATCAAAAGTTAAGCCAAGATGCTCAACTTCTTTTCTACGGTTATGAACTGCTTAACAACACATTATACAAAAAGTTAGCTTTGCATTACTAATTTTCGCAGTAGTGATGAAAGGCTTTTATTGACTCAATTTTAATGTCCACCATTTTCAAATTTTTTGGTGATAATGAGGAAATGTAAAGCTTTTATTGCATAAATGTCCACAACCCATAAAATAACCTTCGTCATATTTCATGAAGGGAGCAATATTTACGAGGGTGGCTTTAAAAGCTCTCGGAATCACCACAAGATGTCAGCGATAGCGCAACGAGTTGTCCATGTGATATTCATTGGGCTGTTGTCTTTAAACACGTGCCATGTCCCTGATCTTAGAAGAGAACTGTGGTGGTGACATGGCTCTGTTGTTGTTCCCGTGTAGTGATTTGCAAAGATGGGGGAAGGGGGGGGGAATCGTGATTTGAGCAGTAATTAAGTACTTCGTAAAGAAAGGTATGAAAGCAAAGGACATTCATGCCGATTTCCAGATTACACTTGGGGAATGCTCCTTCATATTCCACTGTTGCCAATAGGACAAATGAATTTAAATTTGGTTGGGAGAGCTTGGATGATGATCTGCCCAGTGGTTGACCAAGTTGTGTCACTACTCCAGAACTCATTACAAAAGTGCGCAAAATGGTCTTGGAGGATCGCGGATTGAAAGTGTGTGAAATTGCTCACACTTGCCAGATGTCATCTGAAATGGTATACCACATTTTAACTGAAGAATTAGAAATGAAAAAATTACCTGCAAGATGGGTGCCACGACTCTTGACGATGGATCACAAATGCATGAGATGGACATATCGGAACAATGTTTGGCCCATTTTAGGAGAAACTAACAAGATTTTCTGTGTCAGTTTGTGACCACAGATGAAAATTGGATGCAATACTATACCCCACAGACAAAACAACAGTCAAAGCAGTGGGAACATCCTGATTCTGCACCACCAACGAAAGCAAAGACAATTCCTTTGGCGGGAAAGGTCACGGCATCAGTGTTCTGGGATGCGAAGGGGATTCTGTTTGTAGATTATCTCCCAACTGGGCAAACAATTACTAGAGAATATTATGTTAACTTCCTGGACAAATTGCAACAAAAGATACGTGAAAAAAGGTCTGGTTTAGCAAGGAAGAAAGTCATCTTCCATCAAGACAATGCGCGCCCGCACACATGCTGTCGACATGGCAAAATTACATGAACTAAGGTATGAATTATTGCCACAACTGTCTTTATTCACCTGATACAGCTCCGTCAGAATTCCATCTCTTCCCAAAACTGAAAATTTTTCTTGGTGGTCGAAGATTCACTTCAAATGAAGAATTGATAACCGGAGTTGACAACTATTTTGCAGGCCTGGAGGAAACTCATTTTTGAGATGGGATCAAGGCACTGGAACATCGTTGGACCAAGTGCATTAATCTACAAGGAGAAATTAAAAAAAGTTTCAGTGAAGTAAGTACTTTTTTTCTATCAGACTCTGCGAACTTTTCAAACCACCCTCGTAGAATGCAGTCTTCTGTGAATGAGTTGTTTTACAATTACTGAGTGCATTACATCACTATTACAGGCTAATAGTGAAATCAAGCATGAAGTGATTTTTAGAGGGAATGTAATTGGAATCAGTTTGGGATGAGTGAGGGTGGTAAGCAGTTCAAGTGATACACAACACATACTAGTGTGGCTTGCATGTTAAATATCTGAAGTGTAATCGTCCTGAGCAAGTAACAAAGTGCATGTCGAGTTGTGTAAGTGGTGTTGATAATGATTAAAAATGTAAGAAGACAGGAGACTGGAAAGTAGGAACGTAATGTCATCCTTAAGCAATAGATGGAGAAATAGGTTAATGATAATTAAAAAACAGTCTTGATCACAAATTTCTTTTGATCAGAGTGACCTGTTTCAATCCTTAAGGATCATCTTCAGACTCCAGAATGGCAGGTGGACTTCCATGGAGCAAGCTGCGCCACCCCACAATGCTGAACTGGTGCAGAGAGCAGTCAGTTCAGTGTCGTGGGTCGGCGCATGTTTCTTCATGGAAGTCCACCTGCCGTTTTGGAGTCTGAAGATGATCCTTAAGGATTGAAACCGGTCACTCCGATTAAAAGAAATTTGCGATCAAGACTTTTTTCTACATTATCATATTAATATATAGGATTGCTGATAACGTTTTCAAAAATTTTACATAGATTAAAAGTGAGAAGTAAACTAAAGCTGCCTAAAAAAATTTGATAACCTTTTCTTACAAAGTGACTTCCTCCTCTATTATGAGAAACATCAGTCTAACTTAAACCCTAAATATGAAAAACACATTCCCATAAGAAATTACATAACATTTCCATTGGAATGCTATGCCAATGGAAACCCAAGCTTTCATTTTTTATCTTTCTCTAGCACATTTCTCTTAATACCATTATTATAGAAATAAATTATTATTCTGGTGAATTCCCATATCATCTTAACTAGTCAGGTTAATTAATCTCTGTGCAACTATTCAAGTACAAACATCACTTTTGTATTGATGAATGGTTTATGTCTTTTTCCTCCTCATTCTGTTAGTGCACAAACTGAATGGCTATGATAACAACCAACCATTATTTTCCAAATGCCAAGGACCATTCTTTCCATATGCATCACAAGGAGAAGAAAGTCTGTGCATTTATGCAAGTCATTTGACTTGTCATACTTCAATGTGTCTCCAAAAATCAAAAAGAGGACAAAAGAACTGCCTTGTCCCTGAACTTTATTAGTGAGTTAATGGTTTCAAAAATAAGCCTCCACTCTGTTCCACTTATCTGATATTTGCTGGCAGTGTGCATGATGTTCTTCACACATTTACCAGCCAAACAAGTTAGGAATGATATACAGGTAGTTTTGTCATGACTGTCTTACAAACTTCACTACTGCACTCAAGCTACACTTCTTCACATTCTTCCTGCCAACTGAAGTTTGGTGCTTATTCTTCCCCAACCTCTGACTTCTATATTTTGCTTACGTGATTGACCATACTGGTTATCTTCAAAGCAGGGCTCATTTACTGATGAGGGTTGTTACTACAATTGACAACAATAACTATTTTCCTTGTTTATATTTTGTGTGTTTCATACTTTTAATTGTGTAGATTTCTGCTATCAACAGCACCACAATAGGACAGTCTGATCGTGTTGCTGATATCTCCAACATTGCACCACATACCAATGAGCAAAGTAAGAAATTTGTCTTCACTTGCTGAGTGAATATTGGATTTCTTTTCTCAGAGCAGAAGGAGAATCCAAAATCAGAGAGCACAGCTGTCCGCTTACATTCTCTCGGTAGGTACTAAGTGCTGCCCTATGCTGATAACACATCTGAGCCAGCACAGCATGCTTCATGTGTTGGCCCAGGTAGATTTTCATAGCAAGTCCACACAAGCTCAGAGTGGACACAGTGGCAATTGGGAGCACCAATGTTAGATGGGTAATGGAGCCCTTTAGAGAAATAACTGGCACATCACAAATGAAGGCCAATGTGTACTTCAAATGTTTACAAAGTGGTGTTGTCGAAGACGGGAAAGAGAGGCTATTGGCAGCTTCTGAACATACTATATGCCTGTATTTGCCTTTTGGACTTTTTTCTATGTTTGTTGTTAAATTTATTGGATACAGGTTCTGGCTTTTATGCAAAACACTGTTTTTTCTTGTTTTCCAAACATGTTTCATCACCTCTGTCCCATCATCAGTGTGTTATGTTTACTGAAAAACTGTAGAAATCAACATATTTTAGGTTGTAAGCAGCCTAACAAAATGAGGACTAGAGGAAGTTTTTGTCCATACTTTGTACGTTATATGATTTTGCAGAACCATCTGTTTGGTGTCCTGCACTGATAACTTGTCATCTGCAAACCAAATGAAGTAAATGTTAATTTTATCTGTGAATTAAGACAGCCTTTGATTTAAAAAAATGAGATTTTGCTATGTCTTTTGGACTTTTTTCTATGTTTGTTGTTAATACTACTTGCTGTCAAAATGTTTTGTGTATATACTTGTTATTACATTAACAGATATATACACAAAACATTTTTTTAAAAAATCAAATACATTACATTAATAAGCATATATGCAAAACTTTTGCCACACCAATATCACATTTAAAAAAATTAAGTGATGTGTTAACTTGCAGATAAAATTCACATTTACAATGTATGGTTTGCAGATGACCAGCTGTCGTAATTGTGTGTGTGTGTGTGATGTGACTTACCAAACGAAAGTGCTGGCACGTCGATAGACACACAAACAAACACAAACATACACACAAAATTCAAGCTTTCGCAACAAACTGTTGCCTCATCAGGAAAGAGGGAAGGAGAGGGAAAGACGAAAGGATGTGGGTTTTAAGGGAGAGGGTAAGGAGTCATTCCAATCCCGGGAGCGGAAAGACTTACCTTAGGGGGAAAAAAGGACGGGTATACACTCGCGCACACACACACATATCCATCCACAGATATGTGTGTGTGTGCGCGAGTGTATACCCGTCCTTTTTTCCCCCTAAGGTAAATCTTTCCGCTCCCGGGATTGGAATGACTCCTTACCCTCTCCCTTAAAACCCACATCCTTTCGTCTTTCCCTCTCCTTCCCTCTTTCCTGACGAAGCAACCATTGGTTGCGAAAGCTAGAATTTCCTGTGTATGTTTGTGTTTGTTTGTGTGTCTATCGACCTGCCAGCACTTTCGTTCCACTGATGATGGCACAGAGAGGCCAAAACATGTTTGGGTAACAAGAAAAAACAGTGTTTTGCATAAAAGGCGGAACCTTTAATAATGAGTAAAATACTACTTGCAACTGGCTGCAAATCATAGCTCATGTTGGTACAAATGATGCTTGCCATCTAGGTTCTGAGGTCATCCTCAGTTCTTTTACACAGTTCGCAGGATGTAAGCATGGATCACTATCTGCACCATCACACATGTATAATCAATGATTGTGACCCTCTAGTCTGGAGAAAATTGGAAGGTCTAACCATGTCTCAAAGTATGGTGTGACAATCTTGGATGTGGCGTTCTCGGCATATGCTATTGTTTGGAGAAGTGAAGGGCCACCTAAATAGATAGTAAAATAATCTGGGTGATGGTAAGCATTAATGACAGGTCAAACACGATAATCAGGTGCTTTTATATACCAGCTGCTGTAGAACCTGTAATGGTAGGTTACTTTAGAGAAATCCTGGAGAATATAATGGATAAGTTTCCTGATCAGATGACTGTAATAGGGTGACACTTTAATCTGTCAGCAAAAGAAGGTGACAGTCACATCATTAAAAGTAATGTCAAGAACACGGAATAGAGAGAGATTGTTCTGAACATTTATTTCTGAAAAATGTTTGACGGAGTCAGAGAACTAAGTCGTGATTGTAACATCTTAAAGTCCTCAGTGACTAACATATACAAATTTTGAATCATTTAACATAAAAAGGGCATCAGTGATCATGAGATTGTTATGGCATCAATTACTACAGGTGTTATAAGGTGTCTTAAGGTAGGAAAACATTTTTATTTGATGATGTAAAACAAATTACAGAGCAGCCAATCTGTCAGATCAAATATTTAGTGCTGGGAATGAAGACATGGAGCACAAATGGATGATTGTGAGGTATGGGAAAGACCTACTGTTGATCGAGCCCTTTTACAAAGTTGCTACGAAAACAAAGAGAGCTGCCTCACAGATTTAAGCCACGTCAAGAATTAGCAATAACAAATGCAATGCAAGAAGTGTTGGCCTTAGATTAAGTCAAAAGCCAGTCAAAATAATCTAGTCTCTCAGTGATCATACTGGTGCCAAAGCAGATGACATAGAGGAGGTCAAATACTGAATTCAGTCTTTCAAAAATGCTTCACTGTGGAAAAGTGTAATACGATTTGTCCTTTTTGGTCATTGCACAAACTCTCAAATGGCAGATACTGAGATAAGTGATAGAGGCATAGAAATTATGCATAAGAACTTGCTCCCCTTCTAGAAGCAGTTTGTTGTAGGTCACTGGAATAACGAAGAGTACCAGACTACTGAAAGAGGCAAAATTCATTCCTGTTTCCAAAAAGGGTCATCTGACAGATGCACATAATTATACACTCCTGGAAATGGAAAAAAGAACACATTGACACCGGTGTGTCAGACCCACCATACTTGCTCCGGACACTGCGAGAGGGCTGTACAAGCAATGATCACACGCACGGCACAGCGGACACACCAGGAACCGCGGTGTTGGCCGTCGAATGGCGCTAGCTGCGCAGCATTTGTGCACCGCCGCCGTCAGTGTCAGCCAGTTTGCCGTGGCATACGGAGCTCCATCGCAGTCTTTAACACTGGTAGCATGCCGCGACAGCGTGGACGTGAACCGTATGTGCAGTTGACAGACTTTGAGCGAGGGCGTATAGTGGGCACGCGGGAGGCCGGGTGGACGTACCGCCGAATTGCTCAACACATGGGGTGTGAGGTCTCCACAGTACATCGATGTTGTCGCCAGTGGTCGGCGGAAGGTGCACGTGCCCGTCGACCTGGGACCGGACCGCAGTGACGCACGGATGCATGCCAAGACCGTAGGATCCTACGCAGTGCCGTAGGGGACCGCACCGCCACTTCCCAGCAAATTAGGGACACTGTTGCTCCTGGGGTATCGGCGAGGACCATTCGCAACCGTCTCCATGAAGCTGGGCTATGGTCCCGCACACCGTTAGGCCGTCTTCCGCTCACGCCCCAACATCGTGCAGCCCGCCTCCAGTGGTGTCGCGACAGGCGTGAATGGAGGGACGAATGGAGACGTGTCGTCTTCAGCGATGAGAGTCGCTTCTGCCTTGGTGCCAATGATGGTCGTATGCGTGTTTGGCGCCGTGCAGGTGAGCGCCACAATCAGGACTGCATACGACCGGATACACAGGGCCAACACCCGGCATCATGGTGTGGGGAGCGATCTCCTACACTGGCCGTACACCACTGGTGATCGTCGAGGGGACACTGAATAGTGCACGGTACATCCAAACCGTCATCGAACCCATCGTTCTACCATTCCTAGACCGGCAAGGGAACTTGCTGTTCCAACAGGACAATGCACGTCCGCATGTATCCCGTGCCACCCAACGTGCTCTAGAAGGTGTAAGTCAACTACCCTGGCCAGCAAGATCTCCGGATCTGTCCCCCATTGAGCATGTTTGGGACTGGATGAAGCGTCGTCTCACGTGGTCTGCACGTCCAGCACGAACGCTGGTCCAACTGAGGCGCCAGGTGGAAATGGCATGGCAAGCCGTTCCACAGGACTACATCCAGCATCTCTACGATCGTCTCCATGGGAGAATAGCAGCCTGCATTGCTGTGAAAGGTGGATATACACTGTACTAGTGCCGACATTGTGCATGCTCTGTTGCCTGTGTCTATGTGCCAGTGGTTCTGTCAGTCTGATCATGTGATGTATCTGACCCCAGGAATGTGTCAATAAAGTTTCCCCTTCCTGAGACAATGAATTCACGGTGTTCTTATTTCAATTTCCAGGAGTGTATATTAATACTGATCTGTTGCAGAACTGAAGAACATGTTTTATGCTCTTGCATCATAACATTTTTGGAGAATGAAAATGACTTGTAAACTGTAAATACCAACAAGTATTTCACAGCCAGACACTTTCCAAAACTCAGCTTGCTCTGTCTATCCTTGAGAAACAGAGCACAACAGACAACAGTAGTGAGGTTGATGCTGTGATCCTCTGCTTCCAGGAGGAATTCGAAACAGTTCTGCACAGTAGTTTGGTGAACCAAATACTGGACAACATTTATGACTGGATTCAGGGTCTCTTAGTACATAGCACTCGTCACCTTGTTTTTCAGGGGACTAAATCAACAAGTGTAAAAGTAATTTCAAGAGTAATCCAAGTGTGTTATAGGGTTGGTACTGTTTACTGTATGTGTAATACATAAATGGTCTAGTGGATAACATTGGAAATTCTGGGAGGCTATTTGTGAACCATTGCTGTTGTCTATAGGAAAGTAGAAACCTCAGAAGACTTTAGTGAAATGAAAGAGGATCTGCAAAGGTTCAACAATTGGTGCAGAACCTGGCAGTTGACTGTGGCCATAAAAGTAAAGAAATGTATTATACTGCACATAAATAGGCAAGGGGGTCCATTACTGTTCCCTTACACTATAAATGATAAATCACTGGTACCAGTAATTACCAGAAGAAGCTATTCGCAGAATGTGAAGGAAATGTTCTTCATCCACGAAAGCAGTGGCTCACAGAACACTCATTCAACAGATTCTTGGGTACTGCTTATCAGTCTGGGGGCCTTACCGGTTTGGTTTCATAGAAGAGATATCTAATGAAATGGAGCATGTTGTGGCATAGTCACGTTTAGTGACTGCAAGAGTGTTATTTAAATGCTCCAGAAACTCAAGTAGCAGATACTACACAGTCCTACTATTAAGAGGCCCCAGGGAAAGTTTAATAAAACTCTTAATGCAGGAGGATATGAAATCAAATTTGTACATGGCACAACCTTTTGGTTGAGAAATTAAGGTACTTTGCAAGAGATGCAGGAATCATAAATGGAATTATAAAATGGACAACTATTTTCCTCTGATTTTGCTTTCATTTCAGTAGAGATTAAAACTCTTAATTTTTTAATATTTCCTGTATAAGTTTATGTTCGAGAATTATGTGAACATTTTGAAACAGTGCCATAACAGTCACAAAGAAAATTTATCAAATTAAATTCAAGCACAAAATAAAACTGTTTTGATATGATGGTAGTTGAAATTTTATGTTGGCCACAACTGTGGCAACACAGTTTTTTTACACTTGCACACGATTAACTGCTATTTTCACACAGTGTGAACTGGTTTTAATAGGTCATCATTTACCTTTTATGAAGGATGAAACCATTTTTAACAGTTTATTCATTACATACAGTTATTTAGGCACTTCATGCCAACAACAATGAATCCTTTTATATTTTGTGCTCAACTTGCAAACAATTTAACAAAGAAGCATTAAGACATTTAAACACACAGTGAATAGTTTTTGGGAATTATTTCAAAAACAAGTTCATAGTGATAATTACGTATACCGAGATAGATTCCTCCACTGGTGCTGCTTGCCAGAAAGTGTTTCAGAAATCCTAAAAGCACGTAATTAATATAACTATATGCATTATCTGCCTAAAATAAAATATTTAATATTAAGTAATTAAACATTTGCTATCTTAAATGTTGTCACAAATAAACCACGCAATAAATGAGATCCTTAAACTATAGTAGCTAGAGATCACCTGGAAATGAGTAAAATCCTGAAGATGTTTACACCAGCAGGCTCTAAGCCAACCAACGAATCACAAGCAGGCTGAGCGGACAGCATTGCTAGTGGAGTAAATGTTACACTATCAATCAGTCAAAACTAACAAACTCCTTACATCACTATCCCCACAAATTCACTACGTTACTTTATTGGTACAAAACATGTATATTATAGTAGTCTCTTCCATTGTAATTTTATCTACACAGGATTGTTGACTTCGTAATGCAAACAGTCAATTCAAACACAAATGAAATTACAACTGCACAATATTAAGTATGAGAGTATAATGTTGGAGGCAAGGTATCAGAGTGTGGCTTATTCTTTCCCATGCACATCTAATATATTCTCCTCGGCTATTATGGAAGTGGAATTAAGGTAGGTGTGAGGGGTGATCAATAAACAAGTTTTTCAATAAATATGGGAAACATGTACATCTTTAACTAACTTCTGCAGTCTCAATGCTTAAAATTGTTGTTAGTGGATCTAACACGAATAACAACACATACTAAATTCAAAAATATATACAGTATTCATGAAACTTAGTGCTGTTCACAGTCTGGTAATAATCACATACACTAAACAATCACTTGACAAACAGTTTTATCTGACACAAGAAAGAAATTAGCTGGGAGAGAATTTCCAAATTTCCAGCAGTCTGTTTTCTGTGAGCTAAGCAATTAATGCAAAACAAAATAATCCCACTAAATAACAGAAATGGAGAGCATATATATTGTGAGTACTTTTGCGAAATACTTCCAAATGGTGGGAGAGGAATTTTTCAAAACTCTACAAGAAGTAAAAATCATGTGGACTACGAAAAACATTTCGAATATCAGATATGAAAACAGAATGTGACATTCTAAGAAGTAAATAATAAATGAAAGCTGTAAGAGTATCACAGCAAAATAAAGTGACCCAACAGTATAAGCTTTGGCTGTTGGGGAATGATCAACAAAAAATGAATATAAGAAGACTTTAATAAATTTTGAGCTTTGTAAGTACTAAAGTACCATTCTTTGGTGATTGTAGAAAAGAAAAGAAATATGTACAAAAAGATAAAACAAATATGGAAGAACTTCTCGGAATAATTTACTATGTATGTATCTGTTACATTTTTATATTTTTTATCTTCTCTTTCCTAAGCTCACTACGAATTGCATTTAGTTAATGCATGAAACATTTCTCAAGTTGCTGCTGCGTAAACTCCAAATTTGCTGCTAATCAGGTTTTCACGCGCAACTAGTATGACATAAAATTTCCATTTTTCGATTTTCATATTTAGATATAGGGGACACTAATAGCTTGACAATGAACAAAATTATAGCATCAATCTCCAACAATACAGAAATGCATACAACAGGTGTCATCCATCTTCATAAAATCAACTCCTGAACACTGGCCAACATTTAGTCCAAACCATTGTGGCACGTTTTTTTTTTTTTTTTTTTCACTGCATAGTAATGGATCATCAAAGCAACCACTTTGAAAATCCTTTCCACAATATAAAATAATGTCTAAGAATAATTTAAAAGAGAAATGATGAACAAGAAAGTGAAAATAAATGATTGTTGCCCACTTTGTCTTTTTTAATTTTGGTCACATAATATATTTGCAAATAATGAATAATGAAACAATGGTCTCTATTTACTTCATATATCTGCATACTGTTCTGTACCGAACAACAAAAACAATGTGTAATGAAGGTGATTACCTCAAAATTCCTTACATGCTAATGCTGATACCCAACACAGAAATTTACTGCAAGAGATGTTTTCCATTAACTAGACAAGATTTGACAGAACAAAAAAACTACATTTAAATTACAAGTTTAAGTCATGTATCTGATGAGCTGGCAGCAAAACTTAAGAGATTCAGAAGGTGGATGCAAGGGTATTTCACAAGTTTCTTGTTCCAACTCACACACTGAAAAACTATGATGTAGAGGAATATATCATTTGGGCAGGTGCACTAGGCAAATGTAGTGTCCTCCATCACCTGTACACAAGA
The DNA here is from genome assembly GCF_023898315.1 of Schistocerca nitens. Lineage (NCBI taxonomy): Eukaryota > Metazoa > Arthropoda > Insecta > Orthoptera > Acrididae > Schistocerca > Schistocerca nitens. The sequence continues at coordinate 186,238,555 of NC_064615.1, read as the reverse complement.
TTTCATGGCATGGAAACCATGAAATTCTTTTCAAGACATTTAAAAGAGTGAGAGAACCCAAAAGAACCAAAGTAAAACACAGTTGTGAAAAGGCATTACGAATTTAATTCAGTCAGCACAAAGTACATATGCTTTGTGGGATGTTCGAAAGTTATTACTCTTGGGACTATCTCCTGTCTAATGTTTGCACATACACAATTTCTGCATACGCTCTGCTCTTGGAAAGACGAGTCATATTTAAAAGTGCATTTTGTCGGCCTTATCATGAAGGAATTAAACACATACACACACACACACACACGCACGCACGCACGCACACATTTATGGCTGGAGTCCTGGTAGTAAGCACTATAGAATATGATTATGGTCATTAATAAATATGGAACTATCAATCTGACTGGAAATCTGAAAATATTTTGTCTATCAATCACAATGTAATAACATCATGAATTAAGCTTTTTATAGCCAGGAACTGTGATGTTCTTCATTGAAATCAAATCTCTGCAGACTTCACAGAAACACAGGTTACAAACACACACTGTCACATAGAATCCACATCAAACAAAAACTGAATCTACATAAAATAGAAGGTTCCTCATATAAACAAGACCCCCATCATATTTTCCACACTTCACATCCCACTGCACAACTTTCAGTTCCATTCAGCAAACTACCACAAACATATATACCACATAAGGACCACAAAGGAACACGAAATTTGAGCTTGTATGGAGGCATACAAAGAGCTGTTTTTCCCTTGATCTATTTGTGACTAGAACAGGAAAGGAAATTACTAACAGTGGCACAAGGTACCCTCCAGCAAGCACCATATCATGGCTTATGGAATATGTATGTAGTTGTAGATTACTAACTGCATGTAATAAGCATGCTCGTATAGCTGAACTGTTAAACCATAAAAGAAAACAAGAAACACACAGATGGGGAGAAAAATCTCATAGACTAATGACAGCAATGAATCCTATCAGAACTTAAATCTTCAAATATTTACGAAATAAAACACTTGATAGCATGTCCACTTTCTTTAATTTAGTACCACAAAAAGTTGGTAGATAAATGATACTTTAACAGGCAGATGTGCATTGGTTTTTAGGGGAATAAATAATGTAGTCAAAAATTCCTTAATTTTTAGGAAGGTTCCTCAATGGTGGTGCTTTTATCAGGGCGTTCTCTAGGTCATAATTCTATTAGTGACGTAACACTAGTGTGAAATCTGTGTCAGCTAAGCTGAAAGTGAGCCAGCTGAGCTACTAGTATGTTATACCAACCCAAGTAAATGGAATAGTTCACTGTGTAGGGAACCACAGTGAGAGGTATCCACAGGCCTTGTCTGCATGAGGGGGCCATTCCCTCCATATGCTCAGTCCAACACACAGCTGTGTACATCTGAAGCAGTTTAAATTTGCTAGGATACCTTGCTTTACTTTATGGCTCTTTCATCATCTGCTAGTATGAGAGACAGAAGCCTTCAACTTCAGCTCCCTACTCAAACAGGTCAGTATAGTGTACTCCGTGAAGATACATACCACAGATAGTGGCTATAAAACATTTGACAGTGAGTCTTCACGATGTTCAGGGTGCGGCAAATAAAAGTGGCCCGGATGAATGGATACAATTGGACACGAATGTACCTTAACGAACAGCAAAGGTAAAGATCTACAGTTACTTCCAACATGGTGGTGCAGCCACCCCACAACTTGCTAACCTTCTGAGCCCATTTATGTAATCTTTACACCTAACAGAGATGTTAGCAGAGGTCAGTTTAATCGCGGTCATAGCTTGCCACCAAGGTCACCTGATCTGTCAGTTTGTGATTACTTTGTGTGGGGAGCCCTCAAGTCTAAGGGGTATCGCAACAACCCTCCAGAACTGCACCAGAACATTTTGGATGAGACTGCAGCAATTCTAGCAGTCCAGCTTTGTTTTGCCTTTAGCAACTTGCTGACCAGGACCCAAAAGTGCCAAGAAAACAATGGTGGCCACTTTCAACATCTGCTATAGTCAGGTTAGTACTGTATTTCCTTTCCTCTACTGTGTTTCTTTGTCCCTTGGAATTATGTTTTCCGGGAGGCTTCTATTTGTCCAACCCTTTAGAAGGGACCTCAGCTATGGATGAGTACTAATAAATAAATAAATGCTTACTGGGCATAAAAAATTAAGTACTTCAATGAGAAGTCTTGGGTCCAGACACTGTCTCACCCACCCTATAGTTACAATTTATCTTTATGACTTCTTCCTGTTCGCCAAACTAAGGTCGTCGATTTGCGTCTGCAGAAACAGATGTCCCTACGTATGACGCTTGCTTTAATAATGTAGCAAAAAAAAAGTATTATGAAGCCTTCAGCAAGTGGTTTGAATAGATGTAGCAGTGCACACAAGTCGCCGATGTGGCGTCACCTAAAAAGAACTTGCAATTCGGGGGCCGAACTCCCCCAAATGGGGCTTCCCAGACAACAATGCCATACGATCATTTCAAGGAAGATTACTTTAAAAATATGACAAGATACAATAACAACCAAGACTAAGTCTCAAAACTTTGAAGATGGTTACTGTACTATTCCAGTCCATTCCAGTTCCTGACTAAGCTTTGTTCATAAATGCTATTACTAAACCATCAATGTGTACTGTACGCTTCCTAATGACTTGTTTACTTCAAAGCAAATGTTATATTTATGACTTCAATATTGATGCAAACAGCACCAATTTGATATAACAATGAAAAACGTGATTTGCACTCATGCAGTGACTACGAACTTCTATGTATACAGACCGAAGCGGCAAGTGAAAATTTGTACCAAGGCTGGGAATCAAACCTGGGTCTCCTGCTTACTGCGCAGATGCTCTAGCCACTAAGCCACCTTGGCACAGTGGTTTGCACAACTGCATGGATTACCCTGGCATGCATTCCTCCTTCATCCAAATTCTCACTTCCACTACAGCTGCCGTGCGGTTGTGCTATCTGCTGTGCCAAGGTGGTTTGGTGGCTAGTGTATCTGCATAGTAAGCAAGAGACCCAGGTTCAATTCCCGGCCTTGGTACAAATTTTCACTCGCCACTTCAATCTATATACAAAAAGCACTTCTATATTAGACCAGTGAAATCTCTGAAATTGTGTCATTTCACTAACAACTTTGATAAATCCAGTACTGGATCAACAATAAAGTCTTAGATGGTGAAAATGTCTAATATGTAGTGATGATACAGAAAATGGAAGCTGGCTATGTGAAATAAGTGACAACCATCTGACATTTTCATAGAACGGTTTATGCTAAGTGAACACAAGCATTCAGATTTGAGAGGAAGAACTGAACACGCACTGTTTAAATACAGGTGAAGACTCAATGTATAATCATGTAAACAGGGAAGGAAAACCCCATACTGACCTCATTCTACTGTCAGTGTGTTTTTATACAACAGAAATTCTCACACTCTGAACAAGTTTGAACAATTAAACCTTACCATTTTTCACTTTTGAATAATGGATGTGGACCTTGGCATGCCATGTTACTGGAGAGAGAGAGAGAGAGAGAGAGAGAGAGAGAGAGAGAGAGAGAGGGGGGGGGGGGGGAGAGGAGTGAAACTGATGGGGCAACATTGGTAGCAGTACAGGATAATGAGATCTATAACATAAAAACAAAAAGGTAATATATGGTAATGTGTAAAGTTAATAACAGTAATAAAACAATGAGAAAATATAAAAGCCATGAAACTGTCAAAAATAAATTTAGACCCAGGGCACAAGGAACTATAAGTAATCAACATTTGTTGACACTCTGAATTTATCATAATAAAGTTAATGGCAAATATTCACAAACGGGGGACAGGGCAGAGGGGAGGTGTGAAGAGGAGACCTTGTTTGAAGGCAACAGCAACCGTCTTGCTCACAGGAGTACATGGGTGTTTCTCTTAAATCTCCATAATAAACAACTAGAAAACGAATGGTGCTCCTGTATTTTAACTTAGATCACTCCTATTAAACAGAGAATACACCAATGAATAATACAAAGTACAAAAAGTGTTTAATATTAAATGTCCGAAGTCCAAGGAGGAGAAAGATAAAAATCAATTTGGAAGTAATCCCTTAGATCATCCCCATATATCTTTTTTTCTATGCCAACATATTTGTATTTATAATGAAGATACACTACAGTGACAAACATCATACAACAGAGTGATTATTTAAGTTGACTGCTATGATGCATGGATGAAATAATGGGAGTGTTTCAGAGGTTAGAGTATAGGAAGCTGCATGAACTGAGAGAGATTCACCTATATTACTAGAGTCATGATAAAATGATTTTGCGAAAATGCTGCAGCTGTACAATGCTGAACCAACTACAGAAAAATATATAAAAAAGAAGTACTGAGTTCACTATCTGCATATTGCAACAACAAAAGAAAGTGGAAGGCCAGTCGTAGTTAGTACGGAATGACTTATTGATCAATGTTTCTACTGCTTCACAGCCTGTGCCATATGGATCCTTCCCACCAACACCAGCTGTTCTGAATTGCGCAGCTGGGAACTTTCCCCACAATACATCCTACGTTCCCATAACCCTCCTGACCCCACCTTTGTTAGTCACTGACCTCACCCATCCAGCCCCTTCTGTATTCCCATTCCAGCACTACACAGCTGTCATTCCACCACCACACCTAGTCTTTTTATATATCTCCTTTTCTGCTACCCCTGCCCCCCCCCCCCCCCTCCCCAACCTCTCTCCTGCCCTACGTCTAACCTGCAGCACTTCAGTGTCTGCCGCCACCACCACCATACATCCCTCTCCCTCCCTGCCCCAGCCTCCTCCTTACCCACACCTAGTCACCACTCCCATCATGCACTGGTGCTGCTGGTCGCAGTGTGGTTTCAGTTGCCTGAGACTACAGTCCCGTGCTGGTCGCAGTGTGGTTTCAGTTGCCTGAGACTACAGTCTCGTGTGTGTGTGTGTGTGTGTGTGTGTGTGTGTGTGTGTGTGTGTGTGTGTGTATTGTTGACGAAGGCCTTAATGGCCGAAAGCTTTAATTGTGAGAGTCTTTTTGATGTGCCTATCTGAGACTCAGCATCATTGCTATATGGTGAATAGCGACTTTCCTTCTCATAATACTGTTACATTCCATCCTGGATTTTCCATTGTTTGATTTCTGGAATAAAGTATTTATTTGTCACAGCTCCCAATATGTCAATAACTCACACATAAATTGATAATCTATAGTAAACAGAACATTTTGCAGCTGAGATGTGAATGAACATGCATAGAAATGGATCTTATCCCAAGCTGTAAATATTGCTCTCCAAAAACCTTAGACTTTACTTTTCTTTATGCTGTTCACAAATATAATAAATTAATCAACTTTCTGAAATAGTAAGAACTCAATACGCAAATAACAATATAACAACTGAAGAAGCAACTGTTATGCATCAGTGTTTTATTACTACAACAACAACAAAAAAATGTTTCCTTCATTTGTTTTTCAAGAGAGCTCACTAATGTAAACATAAGGGTCTCAAGGCTATTGAGTAAGACTGCAACTCTATGATCTATAATTTGCAAATTAAAGTTCAAGTTTAGGCATTAGTTTGTAAGAAACACACAAAATAAAACAACATTACACTGCAGCCAAAACAGTATGTGTGTGTGTGTGTGTGTGTGTGTGTGTGTGTGTGTGTGTGTGTGTTAGCTCTGAAGAAGAAAATTTTATTGTCAAAGTTCAACCTCATTTTCAATCTGGTTTATGTGTCAGATGACTTCTGTTATATGGTGAGCAGTTACTTTTAATGCTCCCATTATTTTCTAGGCATACACCAATGATGTAATGAATTTCATGAAACATTATCTGGATATGGAATAAACAGCAATGACATCCTAAAAAAGGACATTGCTTCATGTTAACTCACCTAATGAAGAATTACCAAAAAAAGTACATATACAATTGACAACCAGTCACATTACATGAGACATGTATAAATTATGATAATGAGACCAGAAGTATGTGGAAATGGGCCCTGTTGTATTGAAAATGTTTGTTTCTTTGGACACACTGGAAGAAAGATGATGTGAAAGACTATAATTGTTTGGTGAACTGTCTGAGGGAAATTAAGTATGTTTGAAAATTATTGAATAGGAAAAAAAAAGATACCTCTCTCAAGCTTCTTATCTACTGGTCCTGTACCTGTTGCTCATGTTGGATGGGAATCTTTTCACTTTTTGTCTTATGTGATTAATACAACTAAATAATCATTAGCTATCTTAGCAAGGCCAAAGACCAAATTTGTATCAACATCGTATATTATAAGCCACATTCACACTTCACTGTTCTTGATGAGTAAAATCTTGCATTAAAATATGCAGGCATTGTGAGGGAGGTAATGAACAACATTGTCAACAGGATTGTCTCCCTGGGTTCTAAACATCATGTCGAACAAACTTAACAGAAAGTGAAATTTAACCGACAGGAAGAAGATGCTGTGATATGCAAATGATTAGCTTTTCAGAGCATTCACACAAGGTTGGCACCGGTGGCGACACCTACAACGTGCTGACATGAGGCCAACCGATTTCTCATACACAAACAGCAGTTGACCAGCTTTGCCTGGTGAAACGTTGCTGTGATGCCTCGGGTAAGGAGGAGAAATGCGTACTATCACGTTTCCGACTTTGATAAAGGTCGGACTGTAGCCTATCGCAATTGCGGTTCATCGTATCGTGACACTGCTGCTCACGTTGGTCGAGATCCAATGACTGTTAGTAGAATATTGAATCGGTGGGTTCAGGAGGGTAATACGGAACGCTGTGCTGGATCCCAATGGCCTCGTATCACTAGCAGTCGAGATGACAGGCATCTTATTCACATGGCTGTAATGGATTGTGCAGCCACGTCTCGATCCCTGAGTCAACAGATGGGGACGTTTGCAAGACAACAACCATCGGCACCAACAGTTTGACAACGTTTGCAGCAGCATGGACTATCAGCTCGGTGACCATGGCTGCGGTTACCCTGGACGCTGAATCACAGACAGAAGCGCCTGCAATGGTGTACTCTATGATGAACCTGGGTGCACGAATGGCAAAAAGTCATTTTTTCGGATGAATCCAGGTTCTGTTTAAATCATCATGATGGTCGCATCCACGTTTGGCGGCATCGCGGTGAACGCACATTGGAAGCGTGTATTCGTCATCACCATACTGGTGTATCACCCGGCATGATGGTATGGGGCGCCATTGGTTACACGTCTCAGTAACCTCGTTCGCATCGATGGCACTTTGAATAGTGGACGTTACATTTAAGATATGTTACGACCCGTAGCCCTACCCTTCATTTGATCCATGCGAAACCCTACATTTCAGCAGGATAATGCACGACCGCATGTTGCATGTCCTGTACGGGCCTTTCTGGATACAGAAAATGTTCGACTGCTGCCCTGGCCAGCACATTCTCCAGATCTATCACCAATTGAAAACGTCTGGTCAATGGTGACTGAGCAACTGGCTCGTCACAATACGTCAGTCACTACTCTTGATGAACTGTGATACTGTGTTGAAGCTGCATGGGAAGCTGTACCTGTACATGCCATCCAACCTCTGTTTGACTCAATGCCCAGGTGTATCAAGGCCGTTATTATGGCCAGAGGTGGTTGTTCTGGGTACTGATTTCTCAGGATCTATGCACCCAAATTGCGTGAAAATGTAATCACGTGTCAGTTCTAGTATAATATATTTGTCCAATGAATACCCGTCTATCATCTGCATTTCTTCTTGGTGTAGCAATTTTAATGGTCAGTAGTGTACAATTTTGTACGATATGTCAGGTTATCTGCTTGGGAGCAACAAGTTAGATTGACGATGTCTATGGTTTTATATGTTTTTATGTGATATGGCCAATGGCCTAAGCAAAAATAAATTATTTGCTGTACAAACTAAGTAAATTCCATTCAGCAGGAAGATATAGTTACAATACTGCATTTTTCATTATAATACTGCAGTTTTCATTTTCATCTGTAGCTAGTAAACCTCTTGCATAAGTACAGAGATTAAGTCCTTATGTTAGATATTAACAGGCTGAATTCTAGTGTTATTTCCACTTCAGTTGTAAGTAAAAGCTAGATTTCTGACTGCAAAAACATATTTGGCAGAATGAGATTTTCACTCTGCGGCGGAGTGTGCGCTGATATGAAACTTCCTGGCAGATTAAAATTGTGTGCCGGACCGAGACTCGAACTCGGGACCTTTGCCTTTCACGACTATGGAATCGGTGGGTTCAGCGCACACTCCGCTGCAGAGTGAAAATCTCATTCTGGAAACATCCCCCAGGTTGTGGCTAAGCCATGTCTCCACAATATCCTTTCTTTCAGGAGTGCTAGTTCTGCAAGGTTCGTAGGAGAGCTTCTGTTAAGTTTGGAAGGTAGGAGACGAGGTACTGGCAGAAGTAAAGCTGTGAGGATGGGGCATGAGTCGTGCTTGGGTAGCTCAGTCGGTAGAGCACTTGCCTGCGAAAGGCAAAGGTCCCGAGTTCGAGTCTCGGTCCGGCACACAGTTTTAATCTGCCAGGAAGTTTCATATTTGGCAGAAACTGCAAAAATATAACCACTTTATGTTTAACATACCAACAAACACACTAAAATACTTGGAGGAAATGGGGATTCATTTATTAGTGCTTAAGATTTTTTTAAAAGAAGTTTCTGTAGCTCTTTCACACACACAAGCATACAATAAGTTTAACACTTAGGAAAGGCTTTGTACAAAAAAAGTACACTTGAAGTGGAACAAAAGGATTAAAGTGACTACATAAAAAAATTATGACTGATCACTTATAAAGGTCCCCTTTTAAAAGGCAACACACTAACTTATGTACCATAAGCATTTCATATTTATTGTTAGTCTAGACTGAATAACTCCTAAGTAATAGGGCAATGCGTTATTCAGAGACTAGTTACCGAACCCACCTTGTCATCTAAGGCGGCAGGAGCAATGTTTGTGATGACTTGCTTGCAGATTTTATGAACTACAACTTAGTATTTCTCACTTCTGAAATTTGTTTCCCCCATGTCACCAAGATGACGGCATGTTGTGCCACAACATTTCTTCAGGACACACTGGCATGTTGTGCCACAACATTTCTTCAGGACACACTGACTGCCATAGCTTAATTATTCCTATAGTTCCCGGCATCCAATAAAATGATACAACACACTGCTACTACTGTTAACAGGTATGGGAGTTTGGACCTTCGCGACTAGCTTCTCTGCTTAACACACAATTCATAAAGCTTGAAAACCTTTTGAGAACATGATCATCCAAACCATGAGCTATTAGCAGTATAATGCTCCTACACAGATTCATTTACTTGTAATGCTTCATAATTATGGTTCGCATTTGAAATATTTTATACAACTTATTTACAAAAGTACAATGGCATACAACTACTTCTGCACACCAGCAAGCCAATAAAGATTCTAGGCTTCTTAAACATCCAAATGGCAAACTAGTTCACAAATGCTCTAGCTACAAACTAAGTTGGCTCAAGCCAAGTGGTATCATGTTTGATGTTGGAGATGATTCCAATTTTCTTCTTTTTTCACCCTTCTAAATGAGCTATGACGACCAGTTCTAGTGTGTATGAGAGAATCAGTATGGATGCTAATAACAATGAAACAGATGGACCTTATAAAGGTGACTATGATTTGATGTAACATAAGCAGCTGTTGAACAGAAAGTGGTGGCTTTAAAGTAAGGCCATAGAAGCTGGATACATGGTTTGTTATGTAAGCATATGAAGCCAGCCTAATCCTATCTCAGTAAACATAACTCGCAATTTCCAAATACACATGCTTAATTGATTAGTACACACACCGATAATAAAAAGAGTCAGATAAAAAAACTTTTAAGATGTGAGCAGATGCCAGCTCCCCATGAGATGTGATTAAGGCACTACCAAGTTCAGTGTTTTAAGAGCTCTTGCTTTCAGATTCTTGATGTGTATAGAGAACAAAATATCATAATAAAATACTGGTCAAAAGACTTCCACACACGGAAGAAGCACTGTTAAAAGTGTCTTACTGCTGATATAATATTAACAGAGAAGGCGGTTAAAGAGAAAGAAGCTAACCACTGACTTAATTCAGCAGTATCCGTAAGAATTGGGGGACAGACTGGAAGATCAACAGGAAAGAATGACCATATGCAGAGAAAGTGTTACAAAGAGTCTTTAATATAAATATCTTCTTAAACATCAAGAGGCTCTCAGCATATTGGCACAAGGACAAGTTAATCTTCAGTTTCACGGCAGTTTGTTTTATTACCTCTAAACTGGGGAAACGATGGGGGCATTGTGCTATGGGATCTGCGAGAACCACATTGTCTATTGTTTCTTGTGGCAGAAATAAGGTGTATACAGTGAAACCTCTTTATAACGTTCCTCCATATAATGTTTTCCTCCATGTTACGTCTGTTTTTTTCGGTCCCAACTAAAAGCCCATATAAACAATGTTAAATTTTCCTCTTTACTGCGTTTCCTCTATATTACAGTTTCCTCCATGTAATGCTCATATTTTTGGAACCCTGGTCAATTATTTACCTCTTTATAACGTTTAAGTGACTGGATGTAGACACATCGTTTTCCGTTGTGTGGTTTCACAGTTTGCACTGGCTCGGGAAGCCCGCGCTCAGCGTATTTCATATGTCAATGGCAAAACCCGGTCACGTGACATGTGACGCACATTCTGCTTGCGATCTTTTTGGCGCCATTTCAGTTGACGCTTTGTATTAGTACTTAGTAGCGTGTTGTGTGAGCTGAGCAGCAAACAGTTCGTGTGCCTAGTAAGTGTGTGTCTTCGATATAACGTTTTTTTAAAGCTTTCATTAGTGGACATGGGTGAAAAGCAGAAGAATATTTCTCTGGAAGATAAGGTTTCTATTATTAAAAAAGTGGAGGCATCTCCTGGCGTGAGTCACGTGGAGCTAGCGAAGCAATTGGGACTGGCCCCTTCAACACTCAACACTATTATGAAAAACAGATCGTCGATAATGGAAGGGTTTGAGAATTGTGGAAATTCAAAACGTACGCGTTTGAAACAATCGACTTACGACGAAATGGAGAAAGTTTTATTAACTTGGTTTCAGCAAGCACGTGCTGCAAACATTCCTATAAACGGAACTATTTTGAAGGAGAAGGTGCTTCAAATATCACTTCAGTTAGGAATGGACAATTTTAAGGCGTCCAATGGATGGATTGATAAATTTCGACAGCATCATGGTGTTGTGTACAAATTGGAATGTGGAGACAGTAAAAGTGTGGACGAACCAACTGTAGCTCAGTGGATACAGACTCTCCCTAATCTGATACAGGGCTACAAACTGCGTGACATTTATAACGCTGACGAAACCGGCATGTTTTTCAATTTAATGCCGGATAAGACATTCACTTTTCGTGGGGAAAATTGCACATGGTGGTAAGAAGAGCAAGGAACATCTTACCGTTTTGTTGTGTACAAATGCTGATGGCAGTGAAAAACTGAAACCTTTGGTTATCGGGTAGCCAAAAAATCCGAGGTGCTTCAAAAACATTTCCACGTTTCCGTGCAAATATACAAACAAAGCCAAGGCATGGATGACGAGTGAAATATTTTTACGTTTTCTAAGAGAATTTGACGCCAAAATGGGGAGTGCTGCAAGAAAAGTGCTGCTGTTCATGGATAGATGTGTGGCACATCCACCAGACGTACCCTTTCTGAGAAATGTTAAAGTAATTTTCTTGCCACCCAACTGCACCAGCCGTCTGCAACCTTTGGACTTGGGCATAATACACGCCCTTAAGGTTAAATATAGGACAGCCCTTGTAAAAAAGGCCTTGAATTTGATGGACCAAAGAAAACTGGGAAGCCAGCAAAGCTCACAACTGAAACTGAACATTTTACAGGCAATAAATTTAATTATGTACTCGTGGAGGGAAGTAAGTGCTGAAACTATTAAAAACTGTTTCACAAAAGCGGGATTCTGTGATAATGAGATGGCAACTCCTGTGGAAGAAGTTGCAAGTGAGAGTTTCACCAATTAATAGGCACGTGATTCTGTCACTTTTGAGGACTTTGTGGCTGTGGATGACAACGTGGCAACCACAGGAGTACAAAGTATTGAGGAGCTGACTGCAGAGAGAAGCTTGTAGAGTAATAGTGGTAGTGAAAGTGACTGTGACAAGGAAGATGACCCTGTGCCCTCATATACTAAGGCAGCTGAAGCCTTTGAAACATTCAGGAGGTACACGATGGCCCATAGACTTGAGGACAGAACAGTAGTTCAACTTGCTCATTTGGAGCAAGAAATGATTGCCATAGAGTCTAGGAGAAACAGAAAACAAGCAAGCCTGCTTGAATATTTTAAAAAATCATAGGTATGTTATTTTCAGATTGCTTAGGTTCCTAGAGTTTTGTGCAAATTTAAGTTCCATTTGATAATTTAATTATTGAAGTAATTTTTTTGTAACTAATTCCTTTTTAATCTGTCCCATTTACTGTGTTTTTATGTAATATGTTCATTATATCATAAATAAAATTTGGCTAATATTCTATAATTGGGTCAACTGAAGAATGGGATACCACCTGTCAGCTTTGGAGAATGATGTCAATCTTAAGAATCTGTTATAACTTTTTACTGTACAAACTGATCCATTTACTTTCACCCATCCAGCTACCGAGCCCCATGTTTTAATTAAAAAAACTAATCAGTTGATACATTGATCATTTGCAATGAATATCATATGTTGTGAAAATTTAAAACGTCATCTATGGCACCATTTGTCAAAGCTGATTAGTGGTATCCTGATCTTCAGTAATGCCCTATAATTATTATTTGGAAGCCTTCCTCTTTATAGTGTTTTCCTCTATACAGTGTTCAGAATTTGTGGTCCCTTGAAAAACGTTATATAGAGGTTTCACTGTAATTAATGAAACCGCAGTTTTTTAGTATACAGAGGTGTGAAAATTATTGGACACAAAATAAAAAGATTGATGTTTTCTAATGTATTTCGCTCTAGAATTATTCAACCATCTGATTTTGGCATTTTCACTCAATTATATCTATATGGCAGTACTGTACCAATAACAATGTTGGCAGCACTCCCTATCAGTCAACTGTTATTGTTGAGGTAGAGATTGCTTGTTTGCAGCTGTTTTGGAGACAGTTTAATTTTGCTGGGACATACTTCAGGTGTGTTTATATTTAATGTATAATCAAACAATAATTTATGAGTATCTCGGCTTGAATTTTAGCCATAAAATATAAATATTGTCTTTATTATCGATAATTCTTTCATTTGTCAGATATTTGTTGGACTTGGGTCCAAAAAGCAATCTGTCACCAAGAAAAGTTACTACTATCAAACAGTTACTTGAAGAAAAACAGTACTCGCAGTGAGAAATAGCAAGCAGGTTACAAATTTCACAAAAATCTGTACTCTACATTTGCCAGGCAGTGAAAGATGGCATTAATTTCAGTCCTGCACATCAGGAGAACTGTGGATGCAAGAGCCAACTGTCCCCTAGAACTCAATGTAAACTTGTTCAGATGGCGAAAAAACAACAGATAAGCTACCAGTCAAGATTTCAACACAGTTCTGGAGAACTTTGGAGTCAATGTTTGTACCTCTACAAGCTGCAGAAAGCATTCTATTGCAGGGCTTCCACCTAGTCATCCATACAAAAAAAGCGAAACTTACCCCTGCAATGAGAGCAAAGAGATTTAAATGGATTCATGAAGCTAGAAATCAGTTTGAAGAGGACTTGAGCTAGGCAAATAAACTTTATTTAAACCAATTGAGAACCTATATGTGAAAATTTATTTTGAAAGTTGAATGTTTGTTTTCAACAAAATATTGAAAACAGATATGGAGAAATTCTTTTTTTCCTTCTGTTCATATGAGCATATAACATCTGAAATCATGGACCTTTTATGATTAAACTGCCCCCCCCCCCCCCCCCTTTCAGGTCTGCTTTCCTGACTAGTGTATATTCTCCATACATGAAGAAAGTAGACAGTACATCTGAAGCATGGTTGAGGAAGAGTTTTCTAAGTTTTGTATTTCTGAGTTTTGTATAGTGCAAACTGTGGAACATCCGAAGTCTGTTATGGGGTGGGGTGTAATGTCAGCAAAGGGTACTGGCTGCCTCTACATTGTGGAATGAACTATGAATCAGACTCAGTATAGCAAAATTTAGGAAAAGAGGCTTTTATCTCAGGTGAAGGAATTATTTCCCAACGGTAACTTTGTGTTTATGCACAATGGTGCACCTTGCCATAAAGCTAACTCAGCTGCACAGCTCTTAGTTGAAAATGATGTAAAAACTTTGTCATGCCTGGAAATAGTCCCCCTACATAAATGCTATAGAGAATTGGGGGGCAATTGTTAACCAGAAGTTGAGTAGCATCAGCAATTCAAGGCTGCAACTCATCAAGAAACTGATCTATATATAACATCATGATGAAGACATCAAAAATTCATGCTCAAGGCTCACATAAACAATGCCACGATATGTCGAACTGCTCATTAGGAATAAAGGCATGCATTGCATATAAAGTACTAAGGTATTCTCATTTGGCGAACAAATTCTTTTAAACTGTAAAATGTGTTCATTTGAAGAAAAAACAACCTTGAGTCTAATAATTTTGACACCTCTGTAGAAGTGTAAGTAGAATGCATTGTTTTCCTGGAACCAGGTACTCAAATTCCCTCATTGTTACAAACTGTTTATTATCTACTCACCTAGAGGCAGCACACGCACGCGCGCACGTGCACACACCCACCCACGCACGCACGCACGCGCGCGCGCACACACACACACACACACACACACACACACACACACACACACACACACACACAGGTTTAACTTTTATAAGCTTTCGAAGCCACTGGCTCCTCCTCCTGGCAGAAGAATTGAAGGGGAAGGAAGAGGGGTAAAGAAAAAGGAATGTCTCTTTCCTTCTCATCCCACCCGGTAAGTATCCGCTGACCCAGGGTTCTGGGTGATTTTTTTGGACTGTACCCCATTCTCTAAACCTCTCCAGTCCAATTTCCTTCACCCCTCTTCCTTGCCCTTCAACTTTTTCCCAGAAGAAGGAGCCACTGGCTCCGAAATCTCGTAAAAGTTAAACCTTTTTTGTGCGAGTGCTCCTGCCGTCACTTGGTGAGTACATATTTTATCTATCCATTTACATTATATTGTCAATAATTGATTATTTTTATTATGAACTTCTTACTATGCCACAGCTGGAAGGAGAGCCATCTTAGTAATGAGGTTTTTCTGCATTGTTCACCTCCTTTCTCAGTGAAGTTTGAGGAACTAACACCAAGGGGATATTTGAGAAGCGTAGTGCGCGCGCACACACACACACACACACACACACACACACACACACACACACACACACACCATTATTTTGAATAATTTTCATCTAGTTTGTACATAAATTAACTGCAACTACACGCTGTGTAAAGCATATCACTCTGGCACATTGATGTGTAACTTTATATCTGCCTAAATGACGAATAACACAGGATGGTTGCAGTAGTTCAAACCATGTAATAGTTTAGTTGTAACATTTACACATATGAATACTGTGTGTCTTCAAAGTGTGACAACAACTGTAATTTTACCACACATTGCCGTACATGGGTGTGGTTTATGTAACCTACATGGGTTGGCGTAGTTTGGAGCACCACATTGCACCACTGAGAAAATGCATGTGCCATGACAATGCTAAATGACATCAAGGCAGAACAGAAGATTTCTAGAGAAATATCAGAAGTGTCATCAGTCAACTGTTCAATTTTGAGCTGCACATATGATCGATGTTTCCCTCTTGCTAAATATTAAAACACAATTAGTGATTGTACACTGAGAGGCAATATAAGCACTTTTTTAAAAAAGAAGAAGTACTTTATATTCCTTCATAGAGGGTTGAAAGTTGGTGAAGTTTACCTAATAAAGGCATAGATACAACTGCAGTGAAAACGAGGTCCAGGTGCAGTGGCTACATTGACATGGTCCAAGAAGAAAATTTATTTGCAGACGCAACAATTCAGATCTTCAAGATAACAAATCCGAATATGAGCACACAAATATCAGAAGGGGAAAATTACTTCTGGCGCCCTGGTGACAGGACCCAGAATTCGGTGCTGGAAATCAATAAAAATTTTAAAAAATATTCAGACTAAACTGACTATTATGTGAAAGTAAAATTTAATTAAAAACCTATCAATGGTTATATTGCTGTTGTCATTAGTAACACAATCAACAGCAAGTAATAACATCCAATGAAATAAATAGATTTGAGAAGAAATAATTTGTCAATAAATAATAACTAAATATCAAAAACTATTAAATCATAGAAGAATTAAAGCCCACCAGTTGGGAGATCGTTTGTTGATATTATAAAAGACTATGTTTCGTAAGTTCCAAAGACTACATCACAGTAGTAGGTAGGTAATATCATCATCAGCTGTGCACCTACCAATAATAGTCCAGTTCACAGAGTACAATGATATGGTGCCCCGTCATTGTCACAATGCTGCGAGCCAAATAAATCACTCAGGTGAGCTGTGTTGAAGCCAAACTGACTTCTATTGTTCTTCTTCTCCTCCTCCTCCTCCTCCTCCTCCTCTTCCTCTTCCTTTTTTATTGGGGTAGTTAAAGTGTCGTAGTGTTCAAAAGATATTTTTTTTTTTACTGGAGTAATCTCTCCAATGTGAGAGTTTAAGCAGGAGAAGATTAGTTGCAGACTCATCGGTTTCACTGTATGCCCGTACTGACCCGTATGAGGGAAGAGATATTTAAGATGCTGGGAGATGTAAAAGCTCAGAATACTCACTCAAATACCAAGCTAGATGCAAATGAAGCTGAATCAAAAAAGATCTAAATAATTCAATACAGGCTTGAACACGAGGTGTTAGATGGGAGACTACTAACTCAAATACTGACGCTCTAGAGGTTAGATTGGAAAGACTCTTCATGAGTCAAAGGCACAATCACTGAATTTAATGACAGACTAGAGACTGCTAGTGGTGATTTAAAGAAGAAAACAGATAAACAAGTTCAAAAGTCAGAAGAGCATCACAGAGTCTCACATGGAAAAATTAGAAAAAAATAATAGAAAAACTAAACTAGAATCCACCATTTAAAATATACCAGAGGAGTTACATTTTTATATGTCTGCTTGTGTCTGTATATGTGTGGATGGATATGTGTGTGTGTGTGTGTGTGTGTGTGTGTGTGTGTGTGTGTGTGTGTGTGCGCGCGCGCGAGTGTATACCCGTCCTTTTTCCCCCCTAAGGTAAGTCTTTCCGCTCCCGGGATTGGAATGACTCCTTACCCTCTCCCTTAAAACCCATATCCTTTCGTCTTTCCCTCTCCTTCCCTCTTTCCTGATGAGGCAACAGTTTGTTGCGAAAGCTTGAATTTTGTGTGTATGTTTGTGTTTGTTTGTGTGTCTATCGACGTGCCAGCACTTTCGTTTGGTAAGTCACATCATCTTTGTTTTTAGATATGTTTTATATATCTATACAGTTTGATTTAGTTGTAAATCTATTAACTAAACGTTTTGTTGAATTGAAACTTCAGAGACAAGTGTCAATTTTGATAATTCGAAACAGAATATAGATTTAAGTGAGGCAGACATGTCGGGTTCCACACTTGCAATCTTTGAGGTATGAAATAAAGATTTATTGTTGCAAAATTTCCAGCAAAATATTACATTTTCTGTTGACAACGCTTTCATCAGATGACATCTGAAATTGATTGCTCAGGGAAAGATTGTTTAATTTTAGAGCACAATTACAATTACAGTGGTTGAAACAAATACAGAACACAATTCTGTCGACTTTTTGGAAGTGGTACTTGGAATCTTTTACTCCAGTGGGATGTCAATTTTTGTTATGTCTAATGTCTACATAGAACTGTGCTAATAACTTAGTATTAGCATTCAAGGAAATTATTTACAGTGAAAAAAAAAAACTGATGTTTAGCTGTATATTTATGTTTAAAAATTTATGTTAGGTCAAATGATGACTTTAACCCTTTGTAATATGTAATGCAGACAGGGCATCTCTCCAAGCATTCTTATTTAAATTGCTGTCACCTGGGTGGCTAGCATGCCTCAGAGAATTGCACAAATCTTTTTAAGGGAAAAATGTGTTCATTGACTGGCAATTAGGATATACATTAAAATAAAAAGTGCACTTTCATTCAAATATATTTAACACATAAGCATTACAACACAAAAACTTGCACTGTGTGATATTTTTTGAAACACTTCAGGGAGGACTGTTACCATCATTATTTCACTCAAGTTATTGAAAAATGAATCACTGTCATCATCAAAATCATTGTCACTTTTGTTTTCACTTAGACATTCCTCCAAAAGCTCTACAATCTCTTCCTCAGAAATGACTGTGCATGACAAACTAACCATTTTCACCAACGTATTTGACTGTAATAATTACAACCTTTCTCTCAACAGAACTGCTACAGTTCGACACAGAGTTCTCTAATGGCAGTACTATGCAGCATTGATGCCCAGTAAAGTCAGATTCCCCAAGAATGGAGCATGTGAGAGCTACGGAAAATCGTATTGAATAAGGATCGACCGATGTGGAAAAGAAAACTTCGCTGTGTTGAGCATCATTTGCCATGGGTGTGGAAAGGGTTAAATATTTGTGGAGACTCAAAAAGAAATGAGAAGGGATATTTAAAATAGGATGCAGGTGCCCTTGTGCCTACATTAAGCAAACTAAGGTCAGGTGGTGTATCTAAAAATATGTACTGGGTGCAAAACAACTAGGGTCATAACTGCCAATGTCAGAACTGTCGAACACGAAAATGAAAAAGGAGTTAAAAACAACTACACATTAAGCCCAATCGATGGAAAGAAAGACAGCTAAAATAAAGGGACTTCGAGAAAAGTCCATAAAATATGCCACAGAGACAATTGAGGTCCTGAACTAAAGATTAGATGTCCTTTGCCCTATTGCTACGATGGATAAAAAGTAAAATGCGGTCGACAGCCAGCGTGTCATTCACTAAAATGGCCAATAACACAGATGGCAAACATGAATGAGAACACAAGTGGTTAAAAAAAGGGCATTCCCTAAGGAAATGGTGAACTGTCAAAAACTGAGGGCAATGAGCACAAAGAGGTGGGGGGATCATCAGTTAACAAATGGTGATGGTCAAAAAGACATTGCCCAATATGCAACCTAGCTAAAATAATGATCTCACAGAGAGAGGACCAAGAGGAGGTCGTCCAAGGCACTGAGAAAGGTTTAATTCTCTGGAGCATGTTCCCATGAAGGGACGACCAGTTGGTATGCCAAAGTGACACCACGTGCTGACAGGCGGTAATACAGAGATCACTGGAGGGAATGGAAAACTAGCAGGCCGAGGTAGGAGGATGGCAGCCTCGTTTCCCCATCAGATGGAGGTTAACAGTGACCCACATAAACATCACAATGGCTCCATCAAGAGCGAGCAAGTGAAAGCATTCCTGAACCCACTACAGTAAGGGATGGATGGTGTACAGAACAAACAGGTTCTGAAGGGCACTAAGAAAGTCAGAGCAGATGACAATTGAAAAGCCTGTGTCGGCAGATGTATTTTGTGGGATGAAAAAAGAGCGAAGAGCTCCGCTGTAAATACTGAGCAGTTTTCTGGAAGCTATAATGAAAATTGTTGGTGCCAAGGATGGAAGCACACTCAACACCATGGTAAATCCAAGAGCCATCAGTGTACACAGAGGTACAATCGCGATGTTCCGTGCGAAGGTTGAGAAACTTATGGTGATAGGCCAAGTCTGGAGTAATGTCCTTAGGAAGCAAATGCTGTCCAAGAAGCCAAGGCAGTGAGGGGTTCACACCCATTGGCAAAGTGGCAGGTGGTGTGAAGTTGAGCTGCCGGAGCAATAGCCGAAAGCAAACTCTGGAGGTAACAGAGAAGAGGGATGCACCCCATACTGGCGATCAAAGGAGTCAACGAAGGAGGCGGCACAGGATGGGTGGCCAGGCATGGTAGACAAACGGCATGTGTATCTGCTGAGGAGAAAATCATGGCTGCATGACAGCGGTAGTTCGGCAACTTCTGCATACCTGTAGATGCATAAACAAAACACACACAGTCTGGTTTTGAATGGACAAGGGACCAATACAAATGAAGGAGGGTGATCTGATCAACTCCCCAGGAAGTACTGCGGATGACATGTAGGACATTAACGGACCGCATACAGTGGGCGGCCAGGTAAGACATGCCAAAGGACAAGGAAAGTTTCCTATCAAGAATGAGCCCCCAGGAAATTCTTAGTTTCAGTGAATGGAAGAGCAACATGCCCAAGATGTAAAGACAGTGGAAGAAACCAACTGCACCATCAGAATTTCACACAAATGGTTTTATCAGTGGAAAAGCAAAAGCCACTGTTGATGCTCCACGAGTAAAGATGATCGAGACAACCCTCAAGATGCTGTTTAAGGAGACAAGTCTGGAAAACTGCAATAGGTGGCAAAATCATCAATGAAAAGGGAGCTGAAGATGCCCGCCGGGAGACGGGCCGTAATAGGGTTAATGGTGATGGCAAGGACGGAACCAGGCACACCGTTTTCCAGTATAAAGGTGTCCAACAAGGCAGAACCTCCACATACAGAGTACGGAGGATACCAGTCCTCCAGCAGGTGTCTTAATGCTTTTTCCAAATCAAAAAACATGGCCACAGTCTGATATTTCCGCAGAAAGCCATTCATGACATGTGTTGACAAAGTGACGAGATGGTCAACTTCAGAATGGTACACTCAAAATCTGCACTGTGCAGTGGTTAGTAAACTGCGAGACTCAAACCACCACACCAGCTAGGCATAAATTGTATGTTCCATCACTCTGCAAACACAGCTAGTGAGAGAAATGGGACTGTAACTAGAAGGAAGGTGTCTGTCCTTGCCAGGCTTAGGCACGGGTATGACAGTGGCTTCACGCCAGCGTCTGGGAAACTTTACCTCTGCCCAGATGCGATTGTATGTATGAAGGAGTAAGTACTTGCCCGCAAGAGAAACGTTCTGCAACATCTGAATGTTAACATCATCAGGCCCTGGTGTGGAGGATCGGGATATAGTAAGACCATAATTTAGCTCCCTCATAGTAAAGGTGGCATTGTAGCACTCGCGATTCTGAGACGAGAAGAGTACTGCCTGAGCCGCCTCCACTTGGTTCACGATAGAACAGGGAGTGGAACAATTAAAATAACTAGTAAAACAAAACCAGCTAGCTTTTTTGCGATCCTGAAGACCACCACAACACAGTGCACGCAACTGTTTATAACGAATGCAGTGTGCCATCATAGCATGGTGGTCAAAAACGTGGAGAACATGTCTCCACATGCCTATTGCGTCGTGGCAAGCCTCAGTCCATCAAGAGACTGAGACACAGCACAGTATAGATGATGTGCAAGGAATTGAATGTTTTGTAATAGTAAGGATAACGTTTGTAAGATATTCTACATGGTCATGACAACTGGGGAAATGTTGTTCGTCGAAGGTCGCCAGGGAGGAGTAAAGCCTCCAGGTAGCCTTAGAAAGCTGCCACTTGGGTGTGCACATGGGTGTAGGAGTCAGCAAACTGATAGCACACGAGATACGGTCTCTTGAGTACATGCCAGAGAGAATGGACCACTCGAGATGATAGGCAAGCTGGGCAGTGCAGATGGAAAGGTCCAAATGGGAACAGATGTGCATGGAATCTGAAAGGAATGTGGGTGCTCCCGTGTTAAGTCAAATGAGGCTTAGTTGATCGAGAAGGTTAGCCAAGAGGGCACCTGTCTGGCATGTTCTGGGGGAACCCAAAAGGGGGTGGTGCAAATTGAAGTCACCATGCAGCAGGATGTAGCATAACTTAAGTAGCTTCCAGTCGAAGTAATGTAATACAGGGTGGCGCATGGAAACGGGAAATTTTGAAATAATGTCATTTCCATGAATAAATTCATAAAACTAGTAATTTATTAATGAAAGTGAATGTATTCAGTATGCCATTATTCAGTATGTCTTTACAATCAAAATGTCCAAAAGTGTCTCTCTACTTTTTAAAGATGACATCGGAAAGATGTGCTCCCATTCGGCGTTCACACTAACAGCCTGTTATGAAACCTCTGGAATGCGCGGTGTAGCAAATCTTGGGGAATGGCAGTGATTTCGTTTTCAATGTTCTCCTTCATTCAGTTCATGGATTGTTGCAGGACGTGTACGGTACACCTTGCCTTTAAGATATCCCCACAGGAAGAAGTCGCACACACTAAGATCAGGGGATCTCGCAGGCCATGCAATGTCACCGTTACATGAAATAATGTGTCTTCCATTGATTGACGAACTGCTGCCATCGATTGTCAAGCAGTGTGTGACGTGGCTCCGTCCTGCTGAAACCACATATTTTCGACGTTAAGATTAAGCTCGTACAGTCTCGGTGTAAAGAATGTTTGAAGCATTTCAAAATATCGAGCGGATGTTACTGTCACTGCACTACCATCCTCACGTTCAAAAACATAAGGGCCGATAACACCATGACATGATACAGCACACCATATTGTGACCTTGGCACTATGTAGAGGTCGCTGGTGAAACAAGGATTGTCCTGTGCCCAATAACGAAAATTCTGTTTGTTCACGAATCCGTTCAGGTGGAAATGGGCTTCGTCTGATATCCATAAGTTACCAAGGAAATTCGCGTCCTCGTTGATTTTAGCCAATATCTGGCTACTAAACTCCATACGTGACGCTGGATCTCGTTCATGTAAGTGTTGCACAATCTGCAACTTATAGGGATGGAAGTCTAATTCGTGCAGTATTCTTTGAAGCTTCGTCGCTTAATCCCTAGTGAAGATGCATGCTGTCGAACGGAGCGGCGAGGACTTCTCTCGATTGCAGCTCTAGCAGCTGCAATGTTCTCTGGGGTACTTACCATTGGAATGCCACCTGGAGGTTTCTTTTTCAAGGCAGATCCTGTTTCTTCAAAATTACACACCCACGTTGTAATCGCATGTGCAGATGGGACACGTCCATGACGTCCAAGCTGGTAATGCTGTCGAAATGTTCTCTGCGCGGCAGTCGCACTATCACCATTTTTGTAAAATGCTCTCACGGCTACTGCACGTTCCGCACCAGTCCAATTCTCCATGATTACTAAATGGCAATGAGTTCACATCCATTGTGCAAAGTTTCAAACATCTGCCGGCTGCCAACTGTAACGTTCAAAATTTCCCGTTCCCCTGCGCCACCCTGTATTATCATCATAATAGGACCTAATATTTCTTTGATTCCACTTTGGAATGAATAATCAAAGCAACGCTGTACAAACATAAGTACGATTCAAAGATAATGTAGTAATGGAAAGGCCAAGAGTTTAAATACAGGTACTGCAGCATATTTGTCTATTTAAAGTGACATTCATCTAAGCAGGGAATATTTGGTGTGACATATCACTCTGGCAGTGACATATAACCCTACATCTATCTACCAACCAACGATGGTCACAATAACTAAAACAATGTAGTTTAGGATGGAAAGCTATTTGCGGATTTCTGTCATCCGTTTTGCATGTAACACTTACATGGACGGACGCCACATGTCTTCAAAGTGGAATGGCGATCACAACATTACGATGAGTTGTGGTACCTGCATGGGGTTTGGTAATATCTGGGTCAGCATACTGGTTTGGAGTAGCGCAGTGCATCACAGACAAACCCCGAATGCTGTGACAATGATGAATGATGTCACAACATAACATAAGAGAAGATGTTTAGAGATCTGTCAAAAATGTTATTAGTTGAATGTATAATCTCCAACTGTACAGACGAGATGTTTCCCTATTGTTAGATGTTGACACACAATAAGTGATTGCACGATGAGAGGCAATATATGCATTTGTTAAAAGAGGAAGCATGTTGTATTATTTCACAGTGTGTCAAAAAGCTAGTGAAGTTTATTCAATTACAGCACAAGTACAATGATAGCGGAAACAAGGCCCAACAACCTGTGCCAACATGGTCCAAGAAGAAAATTCATTTACAGATGCAGTAGTTCAGAACTTCAAGATACCAACAAATTTGAATCTGAACACAGAAATATTAAAACAGGCATGCTGTACAGTTTCAATAATTAGATACAGTTTTAAAACAAAGCTTAAAAATACAGTTTCACATCAAAATAATAGAATCTTTTATACCATAGATATCAGTGATTTGATAGGGAACTGCGTTTTAAGCTTAATTTTCTAGCAGCACCTAACAATGCTGACTGTAAAAATTTGTCACTGCAATAAATTTGTGATTGACCTACACAGAAATTGTGAAAAAATAATGTAACTATGGTTGTAGAGTCATATTTGGAATTTATTTTCATCATTGACAATGTATCAGTTTTTAGAGACAAACACTGAAAAGGTCGCCAAACTGTTAACCCATATGAGTGTATTTTGAGTTATTGTGTATATATGCTTGGTTAAAATCAAAAACAAGAACATAACAATAAAACAAAACAAATTATATAGTAGACAGCTCTTTCTAGTAGTACACATGGAAAAACTTGTTTCCAGCATGAGGTGCTTTGAAAAACACAACAGATTGCTCAATTAGACTAATTCTTACTAAATTAGGGGCTAGCACTTTTCTGTAGACACCTTCAGTTCAGTGTCATTTTCACTTCACAACAGTGCATTCACTTCACATTTCCACTTTCTTTTATTCTGGAAAAACAGGACAGGCACAACTCCATGCTGTGTGACTGCTGGAGCAATTTCTCTGAGCCTTTGGGGGCAATATGTGGACTGCTTTGCCACATTTGTTACGGGTTGCCTCTTTCTTACATTTCACTGGTGTTTAAAGTATTACAAAGGGTTTGGTACATATGACTGCACTTTCAAACAAAGGAAGCCTCCTTACCTGCTCTGGAAAAGTAGGAAAATCAGTGATATAATTCAACAACTACTTCCTCACAGTGGCAGCAAACACTGCATCCACCAATAAAAAGATAAAAAAACAGTCTCATTAGATTTACTTCAGCTGACATTGCATACACGACCAAAAAAAAACAGCCCTTAGGTAGATCGTGTTCGTGAAGAACTGAAGATGCTGTTGGCCATGGTCAGCACTCTGAAGCTTGTGCTGTAGAGGTGTCAAGGAAACGTAGTATCACACAGAATACCTCAGGTGTTGGTTGTTTGCCACATACTCTACAGCTAGAGCACCTTCTAGTGTTCGCCTCAAGGTGAGTAGCATTCATGATGGTTGAGGCACAGACAATGTGGAGACTGGCCTCAAACATTCATCCTATGAGAGGACAAATGGGGCTCATCCAAGGTGTTGAGATAGCCCTGCCTGCAGCTATCAGGGGTGCAGCCATCAGTGTGTGGCTCACATTGGCACCAATGATGCCTGTTGCTTGGGTTCTGAGAGCAACCTAAGAACATACAGGTGGTAAAAACTGCTGGTTTTTTTTTGTCAGGTGCAAGCTGACCTTACAACTTGCACCACTGTACCCAGAATTGATCAGGTCTTTTGCTTTGGAGTGAGACTGGCCTCAAACATTCATCCTATGAGAGGACAAATGGCTTCTCTTTCAACAGCATCTGAGCAGGCACACTGATGAAGGTGGCTGCTAGTTATAATGATCTCTAACATTAAGTCTGTCATGGACCCTTAAGGAAATAGTGTCTATGATTGGACAGAAGTCCAACATGCACTCAGTACATCTGCCATGGGGCTCATCCAAGGTGTTGAGATAGCCCGGCCTGCAGCTATCAGGGGTGCAGCCATCAGTGTGTGGCTCACATTGGCACCAATAATGCCTGTTGCTTGGGTTCTGAGAGCAACCTAAGAACATACAGGTGGTAAAAACTGCTGGTCTTTTTTTGTCAGGTGCAAGCTGACCTTACAACTTGCACCACTGTACCCAGAATTGATCAGGTCTTTTGCTTTGGAGTAAGTGGAAGGTCTCAACGAGAGGTTAAGTTGCTTCTGTGATGGTCATGGCTGCAGATTTCAGACATGTGTTATGAGACTGACAATTGTAGGATTCTCCTTGATAGTCGGGAATACACTATACGGGGAAGCAGACCCTAAGGTCAGGCAATAGTTTGAGGGCCTCTGATGAACACTCACCAGTCGATGTGGAGATAGTAAAATGAATTGTACGGAAATTAAATAAACTTCAAATGTCAAAACTTTAACAGTAATTTGTTCAAGTGTCCCTGAATTTGCTGCCCTCCAGGAAAGGGGCCATACTCAAATTACACTCAGAACAGTGAGCTGGATGAAACTTGCAGTAGGAAGCTTTGCAATATTTGATGAGAGAAGACTGGTTAAATGCCACAGGAGTGGAAGTGTTCATTGTAATCAACAAAAATACTATATCTATTGAAGTCCAAATAGTGTCTGAATGCAAAATTATCTAGATGTGAATAACTGGCCTAGGTGAATTTAAGTTAATCATTAGAGGTTTTCATCACCCACCCTATTTCACCTTAACAGTTGCAGAATCATTCACAGAAAGCCTCGCCTCAGCAGCATGGAAGTACCCTGATCATGCTATATTAGTTGGAGGTTACTTTAACCTATCGACTATAGTAAGTTGGTTGGGGATTACAGGACTAAATAGCAAGCTCATAAGTCCCTTGATCAAGACACAGATTCTCTAGTATAAGTAATATTAGCCAGAAAGTTGATCAAATTATGAAAGTGGGTAGAAACAGTAAAATCAAGGCACTGAAAGTGATACTGTTGCCAGATCGGAGACATAATTTAAAAAGAGGAAAAAGTATATAGGTCGGGCCAGTGTATGGGTCAGAGAGCAGAATAGAACTCACTCATGACTCATCTATGGTGAGAGAAATAGCACTCTCAGCTGATCCGCACCAACCAGACTAAGGGTGAGGACAGTTACAGAGTAAATAATGCTTTGTAGCAGGGAGGTTCATCATAGTAAAACTTAGTAGGCTAAAAATGAAAGACACATCAATTGGACCAACAATAATAAAGTATGGGGAGAGAGATAACCAGGTCAGTAGATGGGTAGGTTATCAGAGAGCTACCCCTAAAACGGAAACTAGGGTATAGACGAGAAATAGGGTAACTGCATCTAGAAGCATGAACAACAGAGTGAAAGGTCAATAGCCAAGGCAGCTGGTAAAGGAGGTAGGGACAAGAGACCCCCAGATCTAACATGCAGCGGGAGGTGTCTCCAACCATCTGCATTGATTGATTCACTTTTCCATGGGCTAATATATCAATGAAACTAATCAATTTTTGAAAATATAATGTAACTGAATAGCTAAATAATCTACTCACCAAGCAGCAGCAGCAGCAGCAGGAGAACACAGATATGAAGATTAAGGGACTGTGCAATCTTTTGGAGCCAGTGGCTCCTCCTCCTGGCAGAAGGGCTGAAGTGGAAAGAAAAAGAATTGGGGTGGAAAGGGGGAAGAATAAGGAGGGACGGGGGGGGGGGGGGGACTGGGGAGGTTTAGGAAATGGGGAGAGTTTGGAAAAGTCACCCAGAACGCTGGGTGAGGGAAAACTTATAAAATACGATGACAAGGACAGATACACTCACTTTTCCGTCAGAGAGAACTGGAAGCAATGAGGAAGGGTCCTAAGGGAGGCCCTTAGATGGCGGCTGGGAGCAGGTGTTCAGCCGAGGCTAGAGATTAAGAGTTATACCAAATGAAAAAGTTGTCGAAATGCAGCTTGAGATTGACCACTTGTACCAAGGCAGTCACTAGACCATTGATGGTGAGAAGGAGGAGTAACACTCAAGACATTTGCAGCACACCAGTCTCTTGGACCCAAGGGGAGCTGAGTGTGCCAACTCTTAACATGAAATAACTGGTGGTATAAAAACTGGTGAATAAAAATTGGCAAGGAGACTTGAAATCCCGAGTTATAGAAGATAAGTAAAATGATGGCACCGAGTGGCATCACAGGCCTTACGTAGGTCAAAAAGTGCTGCAATGAGATACTGACACTTAGAAAAAGGCTGTCGGATTGCTGTTTCCAGCCTAATCAGATGGTAGGGGGCTACAAGGCCCTGTGATTTGAGACCCCAGCATATTCACTGTGCTACTATCCTTTCAATCTGTTGGCAGAACATGTTGGTGAGGATGATCAATTGGTAGCTGTTGATGGCAAGGGTCTTTTTGCTTTGTTTAAGAATTAAGATAGCAATATTATCTAGTGTTTGAGGAGGAAAAACACCTTCTGGCCAAATATGGTTTAGCATCCTTTCATATGATGGATCATCTAACTATGAATTCAATCTGGGCTGGGGCCACATCAAGTGGCGAGTCAAGAGCATTAAGTAGTTCCAAATTAAGGAAAGGGTTATTTTGTAACTCAGTGTGACAGGGTAAAGGATATG
The DNA here is from genome assembly GCF_023898315.1 of Schistocerca nitens. Classification (NCBI taxonomy): domain Eukaryota; kingdom Metazoa; phylum Arthropoda; class Insecta; order Orthoptera; family Acrididae; genus Schistocerca; species Schistocerca nitens. The sequence goes on along the minus strand of NC_064615.1, from coordinate 186,210,119 downwards.
GAAAAGTCTTTTATGCTTTTGACAGGTTTCTGGGTAGTGTGGATCCAAAGCAAGGTACAAATTCACATTCTTCCACATATACAAATCATTGCCAGAGATGAAAGTAGCTGTAAGTGCAGAATAATATCCTCAGACTGAGTGGGAATCGAAACTAGGGCCTTCCGATTTGCACTCTCACTTAGCCAGTGAGCTTGAGTCACATTATTTACATCTTAACATGTGCACCTTACTTTATTGTGTGTGCCTTGACTAATTAGTTTTAGAAGAACTTTAGTCGGTTTCATGATACCTTCTACTATGAATACATGCAGTTTGTTTGTTTTGGTATAACAGCAAGGTACCCACTACATAATAATAATATAACAAGTATCAGCCACACTGTTTTGTTCAAATATTAGCTTGTTCAGGGGAATAATGCTTAAAATTTTTTATTTACTCTGTCATTCATAAATCTGGACAGGATGTATGTTTCTTTGGTTTTCATTGCCAGTACATGGCTTCCATTGCTGCAAGTTTTAGAAAGCAACAAACAGCATTTCTGCAGTTTACTTTGCATATTTGGTCAGATTTTTTCCCCTCCAATGCCCAGATTGTTCCCGTACATGGCTTTCCCCTAACAGGATTGCATACTGTCTAAATCATTTGTCTTATAATTTTTAATTGATGATCATGTTATGCTACATTGCTATTATACTTGCTGACTGTATTGTTACAGAAATTTGCAGCCAAATGTGAGAATAACAATAACAAAATAACAAAACAGGAAGCTGATGTCACCTGACGGAGAAGGAGCTTTGAGCAGTCACTACTCCAGCATGAAAAGTTTCATTTTTTGCTGTTGATACATTAGATTAAAGGTATTTTCCTATAGCAAAAATATGTCCAAAGCACATATGATTTCTGCACAGTCCTTACAGTTAGTACATGTATCTTAGCCTGGCATTCATAAATACAGATCTTTTTTTTTACTTTCCATATGACAGTCTCACTCAGTGACTTCGTACTCTTAACTGCCATATGTCTGCATCAGACTACAAAGTAGCAGGTGCACATCACATGAAAGTACTTAGTTGCAGGTTGTCACAATATTGGTTCGACCATGTTAACATCATTTTATGTAACTGTACTCGTATATCCTCTTACATGATTATGTATTGGAATGGATTCCATGTGGTACAATACACCTTGAGCTGTGATCGTTAGGTAAAATCAGAAAACCTCCCTATTAACAAAGTAAGGAAGAGAACAAGTTTCTTAATATATCTTCCGTTAAGAGATATAAGGAGGCACACTACTTTTGCTCTGCCACAATGACCAATTTCAAGAGCACATTTACAAGTCAGGTAACATATAATGCACACCTAAAAAAAAAAAAAAATTAATTTATGTGTGACCAAAGTGCTAGCACCTCCACGGATTGATAAAGTAGATGAGCTTCTTGTTTGTTTAGAAAATTTAGAAACTGGCGGTGGAATAAACGTAGTATGCCAGTCTGAACATCATATAGTCACAAATATGGAAAAGGGAGACACTATGGAGAGAGGAGGAGTTGCTATACCTGTTAAAATTTATCACAGAGTGAAAAATTTATAAACTAAAAATTTTTGCATTCAACAACATATACAAGCATGTGTGTGGTAGCTTAGACTAAATAATGGTACTTTTTTAATTGTAGCTGTGTATAGGTCCACACTGGGAAGTTTTCAGGTAATTTTGAAAAACTTGGCTTCTTTGTTGTGCTGTCTGTCAGACAGAGGGAAACAGATTATTGTTTGTGGGATTTCAATGTAGATTTTCTGAAAGAGTCTGATAGAAAGCTTGACTTTGAAGTATTACTTGGTTCTTTCAATTTCATGTCAGTTATTGATTTCCCTACTCGGATGGTACAAGAAAGTAGCACACTGATAGATAATTACATTACATTAATACTTGTTCCATAGATAATGAATACGAAATTTTTTAATGATGTGGAATGTGTCAGATAACACACACACACACACACACACACACACACACACACACACGTGGTGTTCAAAAAGTCTCTCCGCAGCGCCGTATGATTGTTAGCCGCATGTGCTGTATGCCGCAGTGAATATGCTGAAATGAAACTCAGAGAAATACAAGTTATTAATTTATTGAATATTCATTTTTACTTACAAATTTTCAAATTAAATGTTGAAAGTGTCCCCCCTGTTGTTGAATACACAATTCAATTCATCTAATCATGTTTCCAAACACAAGCTGTAACATTTCTTCTGTAACAGAAGCAGTGAAAGTGGATATTGCAGTTTTCAATTCATTGATGGATTTTGGACGGTTTTTATAGACAGTTGCTTTAGAAGAAAAAGTCAGGTGGTGTTAGGTCAGGTGATCGTGGAGGCCAAAGTCCCTGTGAAATTATACGATCACCAAAAACATCAGCAAGCAGTGACATTGAAACGCGAGCTGCATGCGCGGTTGCACCATCTTGTTGAAAATAACCGTTCAGTATTTCACTTAACACAAGTTCTCCTACGAACAGGTACAGAATATCACTGTGGTATCGTGCATTTATTGTTTCATTGAAAAACCCAGGCAAGTGAACAATCATATGGTGTTGCGGAGAGACTTTTTGAACACCGTGTGTGTGTGTGTATATTATTCATGATCTATGGAACAAGTATTAATGTAATGTAATGATAATTGATAGTCACTAATTTACTCTACACACACACACACACACACACACACACACAGATATATATATATATATATATATATATATATATATATAGTGGCACTAGACTGGAAGGGGTAAAATATTTAGAGCAGAGAGAGGAATTCATTTCATGAAATTTCATCAACAAACATGTCCCATAGGTACCATTTTTGTAACTACCCTCCTCAAAATTAATCAAACATCATCTAGTAATTTTGAAAGTTCTAACAGTGGAACTATTTTAAAGTCTTTTTTATTCAGCAAATTTGGATAAAATTATGCAATAAATTCAATCTCTTCCATGTAATTGAAAATTGTGTGTTTTATACACAAAGAAACTAAGATTGTCACAGTATTATGGAATCAGCTGCATTTAATTATACAGTGAAACCTCTTTATAACATTCCTCCATATAATGTTTTCCTCTGTATTACGTCCGTTTTTTTCGGTCCTGACTAAAAGCCCATATAAACAATGTTAAATTTTCCTCTTTACTGAGTTTCCTCTATATTACAATTTCCTCCATGTAACACTCACTCATATTTTTGGAACCCTGGTCAATTATTCACCTCTTTATAATGTTTAAGTGACTGGATGTAAACACACAGTTTTCCAATCTGTGGATTCACAATTTGCACCAGCTCAGAAAGCCCGCGCTCAGCGTGTTTCATATGTCAGTGGCAGAGTCCGGTCACGTGACATGTGACGCACATTCTGCTTGCTTTTTGGTGCCATTTCAGTCGATGCTTTGTATTCATAGCATGTTGTGTGAGCTGAGCAGCAAACAGTTTGTGTGTCTAGTGAGAGTGTGTCTTCGATATAACTTTCTTTTTTTTTTCTTTTTTTAAAAAGCTCTCATCGGTGGATATGAGTGAAAAGTGGAAGAACAATTCTCTGCAAGAGAAGTTTTCTGTTATTAAAAAAGTGCAGGCATCTTCTGGTGTGAGTCACGTGGAGCTAGCGAAGCAATTTGAACTGGCCCCCTCAACACTACTATGAAAAACAGATCGTCGATAACGGAAGGGTTTGAGAATTGTGGAAATTGGAAACGCATGCGTGTGAAACCATCGACTTACGACGAAACGGAGGAAGTTTTATTAACTTGGTTTCAGAAAGCACGCGTTGCAAACATTCCTATAAACTGAACTAATCTGAAGGAGAAGGTGCTTCAAATATCACCGCAGTTAGGAATGGAAAATTTTAAGGCATCCAATGGATGGACTGGTAAATTTTGACAGCATCATGGTGTTGTATACAAAGCGGAATGTGGAGAAAGTAAAAGCGTGGACGAACCAACTGTAACTCGGTGTATGCAGACTCTCCCTAATCTGATACAGGGCTACAAACTGATAAGACATTTACTTTTCATGGGGAAAATTGCCATGGCGGTAAGAAGAGCAAGAAACGTATTACCGTTTTGTTGTGTACAAACACCGATGCAGTGAAAAACTGAAACCTTTGCTTATCGGGACGCCAAAAACTCCAAGGTGCTTCAAAAACATTTCCATGTTTCCGTGCAAATATACAAACAATGCCAAAGCATGGATGACGAGTGAGATATTTTTACGTTTTCTCAGAGAATTTGACGCCAAAATGGGGAGTGCTGCAAGAAAAGTGCTGCTGTTTGTGGATAGATGTGCAGCACGTCCACCAGACTTATCCTTTCTGAGAAATGTGAAAGTAATTTTCCTGTCACCCAACTGCACCAGCCACCTGCAACCTTTGGACTTGGGAATAATACACGCCCTTAAGGTTAAATATAGGATAGCCCTTGTACAAAAAGGCCTTGAATTTGATGGACCAAAGAAAAACCAGGAAGCCAGCAGAGCTCACAACTGAAGCTGAACATTTTACAGGCAATAAATTTAATTATGTACTTGTGGAGGGAAGTCAGTGCTGAAACTATTAAAAACTGTTTCACAAAAGCGGATTCTGTGAAAATGAGATGGCAGATGTTGCAAGTGATTTGCAAGAGTTTAAGGAATTAATAGGCAGTGATTCTGTCACTTTTGAGGACTTTGTGGCTGTGGATGACAACATGGCAACCACAGGAGTACAAAGTATTGAGGAGCTGACTGCAGAGAGAAGTTTGGAGAATAATAGTGGTAGTGGAAGTGACAGTGACAAGGAAGATGACCCTGTGCCCTCATATACTAAGGCAGCTGAAGCCTTTGAAACATTCAGGAGATATATGATGGCCCATAGACTTGAGGACAGAACGAGCAATAAATGATTGCCATACAGTCAAGGAGAAATAGAAAACAAATATGCTTGCTTGAATATTTTAAAAAATCATAGGTACGTGATTTTCAGATTGCATAGGTTTCTAGAGTTTTGTGCAAATTTAAGTTCCATTTCATAATTTAATTATTAAAGTAATTTTTTTGTGACTAATTCTTTTTTAATCTGTACCACTTATTGTGTTTTTATGTAATATGTGCAGTATATCATAAAGAAAATTTGGCTCATATTCTATAATTGGGTCAACTGAAGAACGGGATACCACCCGTCAGCTTTGGACAATGATGTCAATCTTAAGAATCTGTTATAACTTTTCACAGTACAAACTGATCCATTTACTTTCACCCATCCACCTACCGGGCCTCATGGTTTAATTACAAAAAACTAATCATTTGATACATTGATCATTTGCAATGAATATCATATTACGGTATTGTGAAAATTTAAAATTTCGTCTATGGCACCATTTGTCAAAGCTGATTAGTGGTATCCCTATCTTCAGTAATGCCCTATAATTATTATTTGGAAGCCTTCCTCTTTATAGTGTTTTCCTCTATACAGTATTCAGAATTTGTGGTCCCTTGAAAAACGTTATATAGAGGTTTCACTGTAGTGTGTTCAAAGTGTTTTTATTCTAACACAAATCTGTTGAAGAGGAAACGAAATATACAATATTTGAAAAACTATGCCTTGAAGAAACAAAGGCAGCAACACAGATATGTCAAGAAGTCTAAGAATGGATCAGGGTTCATACACTTATTCTCAAAATTGAATGCCTTTCAACATACGAGCTACACACGTTGGTTTGTTAAGGAACTTTCGCACCAACTTTGATGGATGAAACAGTTTGTTTTTTTCCCCCCTATGGGGTACAATATGTTAAACTATTCAGAAGTATCAAGAATATATTGGAAAATTACAGGCATTCCTTGTTACTGAAACACAAAAAATTTAAGTTTGTGTTGCTACTGCCTACATACAGCACGAAATTACAAACACCTATTAATCAGACACAGATCAAGCAGCCACATACAAAGTTCCAATAATAAAGTTATTAAAATGTGTGGACGAAAAAAGTTCCAATTAGAATAAATTCATGAATGACTTCATATTAAAATTTCTTTACATTTACTAACATGCTGCAAGACCACTGCATAAATATTTTTATACCACTAACACAATTATTTTTCTAATACAATGAGGATAAGAACATATAACCAAACAAAGCTGGAATAGGGAATTTTTCCATTTGTAACAGGGCCTCCTGTGACAGACAAATCTGGTAGTGGGGTTAAGGAAGGCCAACATGTCTCACTTACCTCATAGCTGATTTTTCTGAAAGGCAAATTGGTAAGTAGCATTTGATTTTCCTCAGCAGTAATCTCAATGAAACTGAGCACATACCTGTTTGGAGAATCTCACTCACTGATTCAAATGTTGGGCACTTGCTAAACATTCCCATGCGATCCGCTTCCTCCTGCACTCCGTGAACTGTGCCTGTAATGACTGGAGCTACGATGAGGTGATGATCCACGTCTACTTGAATCTCCATTTACTCCTATAAAAAATATGTATCTATATATATCCACTATACTATTAAGATAGAGATGAAGATTACAACGTCAAGTTCATATTATTGTATAATCTTTATGTTAATGACATCTAGTACCACAGAAAGGGATAGTTAGCAACACTTTGTATTGACTACATTAAAACTATAAATCAGTTTTTTCAAATGATACAGATGTAATAGGAAGGAAGAACTGAACAAGAAACTATACAATTTGATGTCACTTGGGGCTATGGTCACGAAGTAACTATACAAATATTTGGTTGCTTACCAAAGTACAACTCTGAATGACCGATTCATGTGCCTTCGTGACTTAACTTTCCAAATCATTGCATAACTACAATTCACTCTCATTTCATCAAGATGGTAACTTAACAATAATAATGCTTGTTTGTGTTATTCCAGTCTTCCTGCTGAACTTGTGCTTTAATTCTGTGTTCTTTCACAACTGCTAATTATTGAGCCATTTCTCTAGAACATGATTCATGGCTGTTAAAATGACACTTCATTTAATCTTTTTTTTTCCAGTCTAAAGCATGATTTACATGAGTGACTTTCTTGTCCATACTGATTACTTGTGACAAGTATGACTACTGCACCACACTACGTCTATTACTCCTGTACACTGACTTGAATGGTAAGTTGCCATTTGTGTTTACGTACCACTGAAACAAATTGTGTCTGTGAAGTGCTATCTGCTGTCCATTTTGTGCTTGTATTTAGATATTAAGGGTGCTTGCTGTGTCTCTGTCTTATAGGTATAGATCATTTATTTATGGATACTTTAATGGTTCACACTTGTGTTTATAACAAAATACTCAGTACATTCTGCCCAGTCATACAATTAATGATATGTATTTAAACTGTAACAACTAGTTTCAATATTTTCTAAATACAGTAAAGGGATGGGAACTTTGTGAAATGAAATGCAGCAAAAGGACCCTAACTTTGGTAAGAATCCAAGAGCAGAAACCACCACACTTTCAGGCAATACGTGCTTCTTAATCTACAGGCTGCTTTTCTCTTTTTCCAATTCACAGTGTGATGGTAATGTGAAACACTTTGATTTTGTAGTGTAACATCAGATTCTTCAGAATAACATGTTCCACTCTTACTCTCTCATACAAATGAAAGATTTTTGTGAGAGCTGAAAAAACAGGTGGTTTAGGTAGTAGGCAAGCGTAAAATATCCCATTCTGCACACTCTTGTTTCTATGTCTGTGTAAATGTACGTCATGTCTGCTCTGAACATTGGCAAGGCATTAAGGCAAATAAACCTTTACACCTGCCGTAGCACAGCACTTGCTCCTTGGGCACTGTGGCTTGGTAATGCCTTGATGGTCAAGGGAGAGAGAAATGTGCTCAACAACGTAAACAAGCAGAAACAAATGTCATTTTAAAAACTGTCGCTTACTTTTGATTGCTCATGTCATAGTAAGACACACATCTGTTTTAAACAGTATGTCATGAGCTATGAGAGGTGCTCAACCATCACTGTAATTAAAGCTGTGTAGAAAAATCAATGGGTGTAAAATACAGAAAAATTATCACTAAGCTGTGTATGTCATTTAGTAGCTCGGACAGATACAGCTCTCTTCTAGCACCAATAAATCGCATCACAGTGAAGTAGTTCAAGAGAACTGTCATGTGGTACTACAAAGCAGGACCAAGCAAGTAATTAGCTTTAAGAACTGCGACCAGAAATTACTTACGACGTAAACTATCATACACACAATATGGGTGACAGATCATGCTTGAAGTACATAACACAAGGTAACACCACAAAACATCTCATTTGGCTTACTTCAGCAACAGGACTGCCTGGTTGTTTACACCTCGTTTAGCTCCCTGGTGCAGGATGCAAACTGGAGGTGTGAAAAAGAGAGTATTCGGGATTTTACAAAAAAAAATTGAAGAAAATAAGAGAAAAATATACACTGTTGTCCCAAGCAACACAAGTACACAAAGTAAAAACCAAAGTAGATATAGGAGAGTACATGCTGTAGTGTCACCCAATGTGATTGCAATATTTACGAAGAAGTAATTCCATCATGTTGTAAAACAAAAGTAAGTGTAATTTATCACTACACTAGATGTAAGCAAGATTAGCTGACCATATTAACTGGGTCTACAACAAGAAATAGGTACATATTGAGTGATTTGCTCAGAGTGTTGTAGATAAATGAACAATTGCCTCTTCCTGTTTGTTTCAAAACAAAATAACAGGATATCATGGCCTTAAGTGTATGCAGTATTGTTACCTTATGACTAAGGCTACATGTAACACGGAAAATTTGTTAGCAGAGATATTAAAAAAACTTAGGAAGCTAGACCAGTTAGAAGAACTGGTAAATAGACATTAAACCACAAAGCAAAAGTTAACTGATGTTATTACCACACTTAAAACCCAAAAAGAGGTGTTAAAAAAATGGCATCTCCGATGTAAAGACACAAGGAGAGGAAGTAGCTATGAAAGCAGACTCTGCAAATGATAAATCTTCTAATGTAGAAACTCTTAATATTAGATTTGCCTAAGAAGCTGCCTGCCAAACTAAACAAATAGAGTAACCCAATAGGCAATGAAGAGAACGAATGATTTCAAGAGATACTTAATTAACCCAAAATTTTATATAATCAAATCCCAGATATGGGTGGGTATGTAGAGAGATTATAACAAAGTAGAGTTTTCGAAGTTGTAGTTAAGAGTGCCCGATATATGGTGACTAGTTTGGAGAAGCACCTAACAGAACGAAACGAACCAGCAGTACAATAGAATGTTGATTTTACTAACACAATCACCAATTCTTTGGGTGATATTTCAGTACACCAGCAAGAAATTTCAAAAGTTCAAACCAGATGGTTCTGTACATTCATTTGCACTAATGGAGCAATGTAAGGAGGAGTTAGCAAAAGGTTGGGCAGATATGACTCAATCTATTTTTATTCTTACAAATTTACAACAGGAATCTATAGACTGGAGTGCTAAATACCAGTGTAAGTTTCAAACTCTGTGTCAATTTGAAACAGCATTTAAAAGAGAATTTTTGTGTCCTAGTGAGCTGACTAAAGTCTATGATTATTTTAAACCCATATATGAAAAATACTTATGCTGTAGTGAAAGTGTAACTGGGGGACTGAGTTGTGATTTCGCCACATGTCAACATTTAAATGAAGCTTTAAACTGTAACAAGTTTCTAAACGGTGATTTTGGCCTGATATGCACCGGCGGTGAAGAAAGTAGAATTACAAGTGGAGATACTCAAGTACAAAGTGGGATCAATGAGTAATGGGAATGTTTTTATTCTGTGGGCTTTAGAAATAAATTTTGCAATTTTTTTATCTTGTTGGTTCACATTTTCCTGACATATGTTTGCATTTCAGCTGTTTTCAGTATTTAGTTTTTGATGAAAGTCGGAAAGATTATTACATGTGTTTTTGAGTGCTTCATGAATTTTTACTTTTGAATAAGATGAATCGAAGAATTTGCATTAAAGTTTGGTTGAAAAATGGAATAAAGTGCAGCATCGCATTCAAAATGTTGACTGTGGCTATTGGCAAATCTATGAGTAAGACAAGAGTGTGTCTGCCTGCTCTGGGCTGACTTCCTCAAATATGATGCGCCTGCATGATGATAAGCTGCATTCCTATGAGAAGTTAATTTTGTATCATTTATATCATTTCAATCAAATGTGCTGAACTGCACATTTGTCATCTTATACAGTGCGCAGCAAAATGTTGTGGATGGCCTAAGAACTTTGTACTCTATAATGGCGTGAAATAATATGTCACACTATACAACAAAATAAGTTAATGGTCTACGATCTTTGTATTCAATAATGATGTAAAGACCAAAATCTAGTCTGTACACAAGAAATGTTCAGAAGATGATGACCATCCTGGATGCCCTGGCACATCAATTACTGATGATTATGTGGAAGTAGTACTGAAAATGATTTTGGAAAATTGCTGAATCACCATCAGAGAATTTGCTGGTGGTGTTGGCATATTCTTGACTCCTATCAAGCAATTTTTTCAGATGTTTTAGCACGAAACTTGTAGTAGCAAAGTTTGTTCTGAAATTGCTCAGGAATTGCTGAATGAAGCTGACAATGATACAGAACTTCTTAACAGTGTTATAACAGGTGATGAAACATGGGTGTTCCTTTATGATGTCGAAATCTAGGCCCAATCGTCCTGATGGAAACTGCCTGTGGAGCCAAGACTGAAAAAAATTCGACAAGTTTGATCATGTGTGAAGGTTCTTCTCACTGGTTTCTTTGATCACAATGGCACAGTGCATCGTGAGTTCCTGTCTTACTGCTGTACAGCCAATAAGGAAAACTGCCTGGAAGTTATGTGCCATTTACGTCAAGCAACCCAAAGAAAATGACCAGAACTGTGGCAAAACCAATCATGGAAATTCCGTCACAATAATGTTCCCGCTCAAACCTCAATGCTTGTTCATGATTTTTTTGAAAGAAACAAAATCACCACATGCCTTATCCAACATATTCATCACACATGGTTCTCTGCAATTTCTTTCTACTTCATGGAAGGACATAGTTTTGGCACTGCTGATGAGACAAAATAAAAATCCGAGAAGGAGCCGAACACCATAATGAAAAGCGAGTTCCAGAGGTGCTTCTAAGATTGGAAAAAGTGCTGGCACAAGTGTATTGTACCTGAGGGAGATTACTTTGAAGGGGACAAAGTTGATGATGATGATGATCAATAATTAAAGATTATTTAAGAAAAACAAATATTCCTATTAATTTTTGATCATCATAATAGTTTTACACTTTAATGCAGTATGCACGTGATTTTGAATTAGTATATAGATGGACTATTTAGTTCTGAATACAAGTTATGTAAATTGGCAGATCGTTTATCGCTAATTGAAGGAGGAAAGTTTATTAATAGTGAACTCTGTGCTGTTTCAGGCATCACACAAAACATACATACATTTTACTTATTAGGAGGAAATTCAATTATGAGTGTAAATACTTAAATAGTATGAGTATTAAACAATGGAAACTTCAGGTAGGAATATCAACAATGAAGCGAAAGACAGATTGCTATTTATCTTAAAGAAGACACATTAAGTTGCAGATACACACAATTAAAAGATACATAAAGCTTTCGGCCACAGCCTTCATCAGTAAAAGAGAGTCACGCACCATTCATACACACAAGCAAGCACACCTCATGCACATATGGCCACTAATTCCAGCAACTCAGGCCAGAATGCAACTATCACGTGGGATGCAAGCAGCAATCTGGAGGGGAAAGGGAAAGGATAGTAGTGTATGGGTGGGGGGAGAGACAAACGCTGTCTGGTGGAGTGTGCAGGGACTAGAAGGCCATCAGGTGCAGTGTCAGGAGGTTATGGGGCAGGGAGATGGGGAAAAAGGAGCAAAAAAGGAGAGGAGTGGTGAAAGACTGGCGGATGCATTGGCAGAAGGTGGCAAATAAACAGTGTGGGAGACGAGAATGGGGAGGAGATGATAGGACAGAGGGTGTGGAAAATGTTGGGTGGAGGGTGTGAGGACTGTATGTTACCATAGTATGAGTTCGGGATAATCACTAGTGTGGAGAATGCGTTATAAGGATAACATCCATCTGCACCATTCAGAAAAAGCAGGTGGTGGAGGGAAGCATCCATGTGGCACGGGTAGTGAGCAGTCATTGAAATCAAGTGTGTTACATTCAGATGCATGTTGCACCACAGGGTGGTCTACTCTGCTCTTGGCCGTAGCTTTCCATGGCCGTTTGTTCTGGTGGTCAGCTGGTTGGTAGTCATACCAATATAAAAAGGTGTGCAATCACTGTGGCAGAGCTGGTAAATGACATGGGTGCTTTCACAGGTGGATCGGCCCTGAAGGGGTAGGATTACAGGACTGGAACAGGAAGTGATGGGTGGGTGAACTGGGTAAGTTTTGCACCTCGATTTGGCATTAGGAGTGGCATATCGTATCCACAGTGTAAATCATACCCTTGCCTAGCTGACCTTTCAACTTGCCACATCCCCCAGAACTCCCTACCAACTTTCCACCAAACCCAGATCCTAAACATTCCTTTAACACTTTTGTTAGCCTTTCCACCAAAACCCTCTGCTCCATAGAAGTTTCAGTCCTACCCAAAGGCCCCACCTTTAGCCCTACACCCAAAATTAACCATGTTGGACTTGTCAAAGACCTACTCTCCTCCTCCTGATCCCTGCAATGGAAGCACTTCTTTGCCACCAATCCCTCCAACCAAAATCATCCTAATTCCAACACCGAACCCTTACTCTTCCAGTTCATACCACCATCCAATTGTGATCCCCCACTCCCTTCTAACCATCTGCTGGTAACCTTCCAGGAATTCCTTACCTCCAACTTAGCATCACCATCCCTCCCCAATTTCCTTCCTCAGAGCACCAACCTTTCAGTAGAAGAAAGAGAGCCATACACAGCCTCAAAACAAATCCTGATCTAATCATCCTACCTGCAGGCAAAGGTTCCACTACTGTTGTTGTGAATCACAGTGACTAAGTGGCAGAAGGCTCTGCCAATCACCTGACTCTTCCATCTATGAACTCTGTCAGAGTGATTCCATCACAGAAGTCTAACACAACTTCCAATCCCTGCTTGAAGCCTTAGGCCCTTCCCAGAACATCTCCCCTGAATCCATCCCCCCCCCCCCCCTCACCCCTACAATACCCAACACACCCACCTTCTACATGCTTCCCAAAATATACAAGCCCAACAATCCTGGAAACCCCATTGCAGCTGGTTAGCATGCCCCCACCGAAAGAATTCCAGCCATCAATGACCACCACCTCTAACCAATTGCCTGTAATCTAGCTCCCCATGTCAAAGACACCAACCATTTCCTTCACTGACCCTCCACCATTCCCACCCATTTACCTCCTGGATCCCTACTTGTCAATGTTGACACCACCTCCCTATACACCATCATCCCTCATGCCCATGGTCTTAGTCCGCAGCTCGTGGTCGTGTGGTAGCGTTCTCGCTTCCCGCGCCCGGGTTCGATTCCCGGTGGGGTCAGGGATTTTCTCTGCCTCGTGATGACTGGGTGTTGTGTGCTGTCCTTAGGTTAGTTAGGTTTAAGTCGTTCTAAGTTCTAGGGGACTGATGACCATAGATGTTAAGTCCCATAGTGCTCAGAGCCATTTGAACCATTTGAACCCATGGTCTTACCACTCCCGAACACTATCTTTCCCAACATCCTTCAGACTCCAAACCCACTAAATCATTCGTCATACACCTTACCAACTTTATCCTAACTTACAACTGTATCTCCTTTGAAGGGAAGTTACTTAAACAAATCTGCAGCACAGCCATGGGCACCCACATGGCACCCTCCTATACCAACCTTTCTAGGGGCCATCTAGAGGAGACCTTCGTTAGTCTGGTTCAGCTTCACAGATGAAATCTTCATGATTGGACCCAGGGCCAAGAAACTCCTACTTTCTTTCACAACTTCAACACCTTCTTCTCTCTCATTTGCTTCCTTTGGTCCTACTCAACCCAGCATGCCACCTTCCTAGATGTTGACCTCCTCCTGCCTGATGGCTCCATCTGCACCTCTGTCCATATTAAACCCACCAACAGTACCTGCATTTTAACAGCTGTCATACCTTTTGACACAAAAAAATCTCTCCTATACAGCCTGGCCACCCGGGTATGATGTATCTGCAGTGACGAACTCTCTTGCTCAGTATGCTGAGGGTCTCACCAAGGCCTTCACAGACAGGCACTGTCACCCATACCTGTTCCACAAGCAGATCTCATGCCATTTCTCCTTACATCCCCAATCCCCCCCCCCAGAACCACCCACAAAGAAGTGTCCCTTCATCGCCTGGTACCACCTCGGACTGGAACAACTGAACCCCATCCTTCGCCAGGGCTTTGATTACCTATTATCACGCCCTGAAATTAGCGACGTCCTACCCAAGATACTTCTCACCCCTCCCAATGTGGTGTTCCGTTGTCCACCCACCTCCACAACTTCCTACTCCATCGCTATGCCACTCAATGCCAACCCCTTGCCACAAGAATCATATCCCTGTGGAAAACCCAGGTGAAACACCTGCTCAATACACCCACCCAGCACTTCCTATTCCAGTCCTGTGTATCCTACCCCATCAGGGGCACGTCACCTGTGAAAGCAACCATGTTGGAATATAACACAATTGATTTCAATGACTGCTCACTACCCGAGCCATGTGGATCCTTCCCTCCACAACCAGCTTTTCTCAACGGTGCAGACGGGCATTATCCTTACAACACATTCTCCACTCCCGTGATTATTCTGGCTTCAACCTGCGGTAACATACAGTTCCCACACCCTTCACCCAACAGTTTCCACACCCTCTGTCCTATCACTCCTCCTCATTCTCGTCTCTCGCCCTGTTTATTTGCCACCCTTTGCCAACGCATCTGTCTGTCTTTTGCTGCTCCTCCCTTTTTTCACCATCTCCAAGCACCACCTCCCGACGCGTCACCTGTTGGCATTCTGGTCCCTGTACACTCTACCAGACAGTGTTGATCTCTCCCCCTGCCCGTTCACTACTATCCCTTCCCCTTCCCCGCCCCCTGCTGAGTTCTGCTTGCGTCCCACGTCATAGCTGCATTCTGGCCCGAGATGCTGGAGTTGGCGGTCATGTGTGCATGAGGTGTGCTTGCTTGTGTGCATGAATGGTGTGTGTGTGTGTGTGTTTTTTTTTTTTTTTTTTTTTTTTTTTTAATGATGAAAGCTGTGGTCGAAAACTTGGTGTGTCTTATTTGAGCCTGTCTGCAATTTAACTTGTCTTCTTTATGGTAAGAAGCAATCTTTCCCTACATTGTTAACTGGAGTATTCAATTATGAATGTATTTTACGTGAGTCATCATTCATCTACCGCCAGTTCAAATAGCAGAGTTTGTTATGAATGGATCCTTGAGTTGTGTTCAGTATGCTACATTCCATAGCATACATGTGTGTCCTGTTCAATCCATCAGGTAGAGGTAAAGACTTGAGATGTACCTATTCTCCCAACCAGGAGGTGTTTGTTGTAATTAATTTAGATGACATCACTGATCATTACTGATGCAGTGCTTCTCATGGGGCACATCACTGCAATGCCTTGACTTTTTATGGTATGTTTCATTTATTAAAAAATATTCATGTATGTCCTACTACATTTTTTATTTATTTTTTGACTGTAGGCCAGTAACCTCTAGATATTTCGTTTTCATAGATTTGAGGATGGCAATACATATTGCCGAAACTAGTACTCCAGTTATTGTGTTAACATAGCGATCTTGGCAAATAAAGTGTTTTTTTTTTTTAAAAAAAGAGAGACACAATACAAAATTATAGACCACCTTCTGCACTGAATGACATCAGTAACCGCAACCTTGCAATATTTTAACACACTGGAGCCGATGGACATACTAGATACGTTCACTATGTTTTAACCATAAAATCTGACAGATGTATGTCATATGTCCTTCACTTCTGACTTATTTATTTGTGATTTAAATGTGTGTTTTACATTTGTGAGTGGCAAGACTAATTGTTTGGCTTTTCATAAGCGTTGTGCTATTGTGTGCATCCTTCCCGTGTGTAGAGACACAAATAAATAGTGAATATGGCTAACAGACTTCACTTGTCAACCTTAGAGATTGAAGAACTCTTGAACAATGGCTCAGAACTTTATGATCTTTTGGACGACATCGGCAATTTTTCAGAAGACGATGATGACTCGCATGAGCTGGAGAGTTAAACCTGTGCTGCTGATGGTAGTGAGTATGAAGAAGCTAATGCACAAGTTTCTATTAGTCAGGTTTGTCATTCAGTTCAACAGCCTGCCCTTCATAATGAATGGCGTCATTTTGATGCACTCCCTGAATTACCTCTGTTTGAAGAAATGAGTGGAATTCAGGTTCCTGTTGATACATTATCAACAAAACTAGACTTTGTACCAATTTTTTGATCACAGCAGGTTTCTAAAAGGAAAGCCAGAGACAAATATATACGCTACTGATACTATTTCTGAACTTCGGCAGCAGAACAGAATCAAACCAAAATCTGTATGGAAGAAATGGAGAGCAGCGAGGATACATGAAGTACATCAAATTTTTGCTATCGTTTTGCATATGCGTGTTCTAAAGAAACCTAAGCTTAGGGATTATTGGTCTGAAGACCCTGTGCTTCCTTCATCATTTGCTTCTCAGCTAATGTCACAAGACAGATTTTTTGCCATATTCAGGATGCTGCATGTGAACAATAATGCGCTATGAAGACCTCAACAAGAACCAGACCATGACTCTCTGCATAAAGTAAGGCCTGTTTGGAACTTTTTCACAGAAAGGTGCAGAAAAGTCTTTTATCCATCACAAAACCTGACTGTGGGTGAAGAAATACGTCCTTTTTGAGGAAGAACTGGATTCCATGTTTATATGAAAGACAAACCAGAGAAATATGGGATAAAACTGTATTTTGTAAGTGATGCTCAAACAGGTTACATGTGCAATTCTGACATTTGTGCTGGAGGAAATGTTGAAGATTCTGTGAAATCCCTGCTGCTGAAGCTATGTTCCTCTTACTTGGGGAAAGGACTTGGGGTATACCTGGCCGGACAGATTTTATCGAAGTCCTGCAGTCCTTGAAGAACTATGGGAAAGAAATACAATGGGAGTTGGAACTGTGATGAGAAACAGGATAGGTTTGCCTAGTGACCTAACAAATGAAAAACTAAGGGAAGGAGAAATGACATTTCGTCCCAAAGGACACATTTTCTGCTTGAAATGGAAAGACAAACGTGATGTACACCTGTTGTCAACACAGTATAAGATGACTGCTTCACATGTCAGTGTAAAATACTGGAGAAGATATGTTGAGGTAGTAAAGCCAGACATTGTATTAGACTACAACTTGTCTAAAACAGGTGCTGTCTAAAACAGGTGCTGACAGAGGAGACCAGCTGATGAGTTACTATCCCTTCCAGTGAAAGACTGTAAAATGGTGGAAAAAGATTTTCTTCAATATTTATTGAGAGCAGTTGTGAATGCCAACATTATACAAAACACCAAAAAAGTGTGCATTAGCAGATTTTATCTGTAAATTTAATTGTGTTTTGTGTTAGATACTGCTGAATGGCATTACTTTGATTCATGGCGTAACTTTCATAAAAACTTCACAATTTTTAAAAAGAAGAATTACTTAGAATTACTTCGTGTCGAATTTTGTTTTCTGCACTGGCAGCACTCAAAGTAACTCTTTGTCAGTGACCAAGAACTCCATGTACAAATGGATCGATATGGGAGATTTTCATAAAAAACCTATCACATTTTAACTATTTGAAAGGCTTAAATAACTTCAGGGTAACAGACTGGATATGAAAGGTGCTAGAAATATGGTAGTTTATGTTGGTATGTGTTTAATTAGCTTGAGAAAGAGGTCTTGTTTTGTATTTCAACCTCAAATATTTCTTTCACTGTAAGGTTTTTTTTTTATTTTTATTCTTCAGAGGGTGTCACTGAACACAGGCAAGGGGTTTCTTTGGTCACTGATCAATCTCACCCTCAGACCTAGCAATTTTGCTGTTTTAATGTAAACTACCAATACATTTGCAATGATGGCTAGCCTTTTTTGTTTCAGTGCTATAGAAACAAGCTGACTGGAGAAGACTGGTCATACTACTGAAGCATCACAAAAACAAGTGTTCTAAACAGGTTGTTACTAACATCAAACAAGCTCAAGCCGCAGTATCCCCTGATAGTTTCAAGAAATATTTCAACAACCTCGAAAAAAACTTTAGAATATGTGCCGGACTCTTATTTTCACTTACAATGAGTCTAACTTGAGTGATGATCCAGGGATATATCGTAGAGGTGACAAATACCTGGAAAAGCCAATGAATTTTTCTAAAAGCATCACATCAATTATGATTTGTGGGTCTGATGACGGTGTGCTTTTACCATCATACACAATCAGCATTGTTCCTAAACAGGATCACCATTTAACTGTACAGTCAGAGGTTGGATTGATACTTGAACATTCAGAGATTTGCTTGGAAGTAGTTTTTTGCCGCATTCAAAAAGATCGTCTAGATGTAAAGTTCTTATTGGAGATAATCTTTCTTCTCATTTAGATGAAGATGTCATAACTTTGTGGTGAAAATGATGTTGATTTTGTATGTTTAGTGCCACATTCAACACACTTATGCCAATCTCTGGAGGTGGCATTCTCCCGCTCAATAAAAACAGCCCGACACCAAGTGCTGACAAATTGGAAGATGAAGAATGCTAAATTGTCAACTATTCCGAAGAATACATTTCCAGATTTTCTGATTTCCAGATTCTCAATAAAATGAATCAAGCACAACAAAAACCAAATTTTTCTCACAAAGGCATAACTTCCAGGGTTAAACGGAATATTGTGAGTAGATTTTGTGAAAGTGGTATTTGTCCTTTTCACAATCAAAAAGTTCTTAATCGCCTTACAAGATAACATATTAAAGAACAGGGAACTGAAAAATACTTCAACAGATTTCTTGAAAGACTCAAGATATGGAAGCACTTCAAACTGACCAGCAAGAAAGAAGAGAGGTTTGGAGGTGGCTCCTGGAAAGAATATTGTATTGCGAGAGGAAACATTCCAATCTCAAAATCAGCACAGTAATAAAAAGAGAGACTAACAGAACGCCACCGCAGATTCTGGTCATCAAGAAATAGAAACGCAAGCACTGGTTGAGCCAGTTTCATCTCAAGCGAGAGCTACAGGTGTATAAGTGAGGAAATCCAGATAGACAACTGAATGAAAATGATCCTGAGAAAGATGTGGTGAAATATGAAGATGAGTAGACAGAATGCACTTCAGAAACATTTTTATTGGTGGTGGTGATTAGTTTGTGTTGCTCTAAACTGCACGGTCATCAGTTCCTATATAAAGTCCCAATTTTTACACAGTCTTTTTCTTTATTTTTAAGCAGTCCAATTTAGCCACTATCACAAATGATAATGATGACAACACGAACACCCAGTCCCCGGGCAGAGAAAATCCACAACCCGGCCGAGAATTGAACCTGGGACACCATGATACAGAGGCAGCAATTCTAACCACTAGACCACGAGTTGCAGACATTTTTGTTGGTGAAATTCTTTTCGAGGCATGGCAAATATATCTGAAAATATGTTTGCCAAATTACTGAAACAGAATTCTTACTTGTAGAGAGTTTCAAGTCGGCTGAAAATAAAACGAAATTTAAAAGAACCCAGGATATTTCAGAAACAGTTCATGACAATGCAATATCTTTTTTAACAAAACTTATAGAGGAGGGTGAATTTGTTATTTTTCCATTTGAAATTAATATTCATGAGTTATAGATCTAAGAAGATGACTGATATCAGTTTCTAATTATGTTTTACAATTAATATTTCTGATCAAGGAAACTGTGATTGATGTTTTGATTTGTGTTTAATCATTCTAGAATTCCTAACAGTTTGTAAAACACTATAATATTACTTATTACTTTATTATATAAGGCTGATTTTTTCAAAAGTATTTTTTATTGCCCTGACGAATGACACCCTCAAACTTTTAAAAGTTTAATAGCTTTTTTGCACTTAAGCAATTTTTTCCATTCTTTAGGAAAAATGTTGCTCAAAGGGACTGCTTTCAATTTCATTGAAAAAATTGGGGGAATTAAAGTAACTCACTGTACAGTTTAACATTGATCACTCACATTTGCATTTTTCTTCAACATATTGCTCATTTAAAAAATCAAATTCATTGTATCAATTGTATAGTAAAAAACAATACCCTATTTTTTTCCATTTTCAGTACATTTCAATTTTCGAAAATACAGCAATTTAAATTTCCAAACTGATCAATGGCACCTCATTCCATGGTACAGAGAAGGAATACAGAAATTTATTGGTTGGTACCATGAAACGGTAAGCAATGAAAGAAGATCACAGGTTTAACTTTAGAAATTCATTGTAACAAAGTCTTCCTTTGTGTCTGAGCATCTTTTTGTCTTAGAAAAACAAATTTCCCATATTGTCTGAACAAGCATAAGCCAGTACACAAATGAACACCTTCACGATCAGTTCTGCAGTAGGTAAGTAAATCAAAACACAAATAATTCGTTAATATTCTTTGTATTACCAATAAATTTATTGTACCTTGCTTACCAGTAACGAATTTATGAACTTCTGATACTTCAGATCAGATCATAATGGAGTATGTAATGTTGAAAAGGTGTCCTCAAGTTATTCACAAATAATGTGAATACATCGTAAGCCACCTATTTTTCCAAACTTTATGTCTATGAAAGTGATGAATATAGCCACATTGTCAACATAGAGTACAGTTCAGTGTATTACCACTTATATTTCAACTTAATTAAGAAGTGCCTTAAATTTCTTTCATATTATCTGGTCAGCAAAGACAACATTCTAGCAACACATACATTCCATCACCATTGCACAGAGAAATGATCCGATGAAAGTAAGGACATTTACAGGAGTAATGCAAGGCAATCAGATTGCAATAAGAGTGTGACATAATGCATGTGGCAATGAATAATTACTTTCCCTTGAACTTCTTCAATATTCATGCCACCAACAAAAGGTTGAACTGCACTTTACAGTGATATTACTCTGTACTACAAAAATTTATAATAGCCAAGTTTACGAGAACTATGTGTACTTACTGCATGACAAAGAATTTTCCTCTTACTGCTGTCTTGAAATTATCTAGGCTCTGTCAGTAAGAGAATACTGAAAATCATGCACATTTGCCCCTTCCTCATTGTGTTTCTTGATCAACAGTTTGGTTGTAATGTCTTTCTGTTCTGATGCAGTGGGCTTCGCATTTGGCACAGATGTTCTCTTACACAATTTTTCATACATACAAATTGTATTTGAGGTTTAAACTACATTTTTGTTGGCAGCAAAGCCATAGAGCATGGCTTGTTAGTAACAGGGGTAGTACTGCTGTTTATTACGGCATGGGTTACGTGCATGTCGTTCACTTCTCCGCCTACCTTTGAGAAATGTGCAGATATATGCAAGATGGCAATGGTGTATGAAACAACATCACTGGGGACAGGAATAGCATCAGGTAGTGTTTTTGGACGAATCCAGGTTCTGTTTATTTGAAAATGGTGGCCACATTTTGGTTTGCTGCAGACGGAGAGTGACATCACAGTCACTGCATTCTTACAATACGTACAGTGTGGGGCGCTGCTATTGGATACAACCGCAAATCACACTTTGTGTGTATCCAGGGCACGGTGACCAATGTAACCTATGTGAATGACACCCTGCAAACCTTAGCCACACCTTTTCCGCACATCAACCCAAACACCACTTTTCAGCAAGACAATGCATGACTACGTGCTGCATGAACACATGCCTTCTTGGTGTCACATGATGTCAGCCTTTTACCCTGTCCGCCAGATCACCAGACTCGTCGCCAAAAGAAAAGGTGAGAGATGTGGTGAAATGACGGGTGCAGCACTTTGACCCAATGCCAACCACCAAAGATGAACTTTGGAACCAACTGCATGGACGGTTATACCACAGGACGCCACTTGCAGCTTATATGTGTTGATGCCATCATGCATGGAACAAGCAATCAGGGCCCATGGTGGACCCTGTGCCTACTAGGCAACAGGACACATGCTGAAACAAAGGTGACTGAAAAATGTACATGTCTTGTGAATAAGAACATCGAGTGTACATTTGTCCTGTGGTGCTTATATTGCAGGGCACAGAAAGTCACAGTGAATGGGTTGAACAGCATGACTGTGTTAACTCTTAAGAAATGACACAGCAACCATTGTTTTGGGTTTTGGAATAGTTTATTAAACTCTACCATTTACCCATTTTGGATAGTTTTGCAACCACTTTCTGAAGCTGCACATTCCTTATGCCATCCTACCACATTTTGGATGTGCTGAAACATCGGTTTCTATCCGCCACTATTAGTTGCTGCTTCTTCACCCCCACTGAAACTGCAGCCCTAGATCTCATCCTTTACTTTAGGAAATCATGGTAGGTTAGCACTCCAAAATGAGTGGTTAGTGAGAGTGACAGGATACAAAATGCAGAGTATCTAAGATATCATCATCATATATTCAGTTCTCTGAATGAAGACATGGAGCAGAAGCACTGTACAATATGCCATAGACAAGTATGTGCTGAGCAAGGTCGTAGGGGATGGAACAGACCCACCCTGGTTCAACAGCCATGTTACAAAAAAATGGCTCTGAGCACTATGGGACTTAACAGCTATGGTCATCAGTCCCCTAGAACTTAGAACTACTTAAACCTAACTAACCTAAGGACAGCACACAACACCCAGCCATCACGAGGCAGAGAAAATCCCTGACCCCGCCGGGAATCGAACCCGGGAACCCGGGCGTGGGAAGCGAGAACGCTACCGCACGACCACGAGATGCGGGCAGCCATGTTACAAAGTTATTGCGAGAGAAAAGACAGATTCATGTCTGATTATGTGAAGTCAAAGCCTGACGGACAAACAGATGTTGAATAACGCCAAAATGAGTGTGAGGATAGCAGTACAAGAAGCACTCAGTGAATTTCAAAGTAAAATTTTGCCTAAAGAAGTGACTATAAATCCTAAGAAGGTTTGGTCTAACATAAAGTCAGTAAAAGGGTCAAAATCACCTATTTCGTTGATCAGTGGCCATACTGGAACTGAAATGGAAACTAACAGGGTGTAGGCTGAAAAAGTGAATTTGATCTTTTTCTGATGTTTCACCACGGAAGACCATCAGTTTCTCCTTTCAATCAATGCACAAATACTGAAATTGCACATACAGAGATTAGTGATCCCAGAATACAAAATCAACTAGAAATGCTTGACAGTGGAAAGACAACTAGACCTGCTGAAATACCTGTGACGTTCTATATTGTTTATGTGAAAGAACTTGCTCCCCTTCTAGCAGTAGTTCATCGTAGATCACTGGAGCAACCAAAGGTGCCTAGCAATTGGAGAAAAAGAGCAGATCATGCCCATTATCTATACACACTGTTGGACAGATGTGCATAAGTATGGGCTTCTATCGCTGACGTCAATCTCTCATAAGATTATGGAAGACGTTTTACGCTCATGCATTACAACGTTTTTGAACAAAAAATGTCTGTAAAAATCAACATCGATTCTGCAAACAGAGATATTGTGAGACTCAGGTCTGTTTGTCCATTACATCCACTGCCTCAGAGACAATGACACCCAGGTTGATGGCATGTTCCTTGACTTCCAAAAGGCATTCAATACAGTTCCACAGTCCTTTAATGAACAAAATACTAGTTTACCAAGTATCAGACCAAATTCGAGATTGGTTACAGGACGTCTTTTGAAATTGGACTCAACATGTCATTCTTAATTTAATAAGAGAGACAAATGTAAAGATAATTTTGGGAGTACCACAAGAGTGTGTTGTACAGCCACTACTATTAACAATTTACATTAACAATCTAGTGGACAATGACTGACACCCCACGAGGCAATTCACGGATGATGCTGTTCTGTATAAGAAAGTTGTAATGCTAGGAGACTGCAGTAAAGTACAGTAAAAACTGCAAAGGATCGACAATCGGTGCAGGGACTTGTACTAGACAATATAGGTACATAAATGTAACTTATGCCTGATTTTGGGTAGGTGTTCGAGAGTTAAGAGTAGATGGGCACATCCAACAGATGGTCTGCACTACACCTACGTCATGTAATCCATGGAAGGGATGACCTGAGCCATTTTATTTATGTAGAGAGATGAGGAGAGAGACACTCACATTGAGGAGATGAAAAAAGTATTCACACAGTATTTGCCCATAGTGTAAAGTATTAGCAGAGCTCTTATAGAAGTGTAAAGCTGTACAGTTATGGGTGGGCATGTTGTTTAACTGTTCTTCAAACCAGCTGAAGTATAATAGACTTACCTGGGCACTTTTCACATTTCCTTACAGGCTGACTTAGCACAAATCTGAGATTTGAAATTGTAAAGAGTGTCGTAATTTAAAGATGAAACTATTTTTTCTTTAATCTCAGTAAATTTGAGAAGCTTGTGTTCTCAAGATTAATGACGTAAAGGCATAGAAAAAATTGTTACATCTGAGCATCCAGGAGAATGGCCATATTGTACTGCACAGCAAGTAATTAACTTCAAGAACGGCAACTGGAAATAACTTACAAGGTAAACTGACATACAGGTATTCTCGGCGACAGATTGTGTTTGAAGTACATAACACAAGCTAACATCACAAAAAACATCATTTGGCTTAGTCTTGCAACACAACTGCCTGGTTGTTAGACCTCAAGCTGTACTCTTTGGATGTTTCTCCAGAAAAACTTCTCCATTCTCCAAAGTCAGCTCTTGCACCTTTTCCCCCACCATGCTGTTAAATACAATGTACAACAACTTTTCTCTAAACATGTTCTTATTTATTTTTAACTATCCATAACTTACGGCATATCCGATTTTGTGTATCTACCTAGCGTATTTTCTTCCCGATATGCCATCGAACTTTTGTGCCATATATTTCTACATAATATTGTATAATTATAAAATACATATCACTGTAATTATATTACATGGTTCAGTCACATTAATGTGACCACCTGTCAAAAGCCTGAATAACCACCTCTTGCAGCGCAGACATACAGGAAGATGCTCACTGAGGTTCTGTAAGGTAATGACAAGAATATGGAGACCTGCCAATTCCAATGCTGTGGTCTGCTGTGCTAGGTTTCACGGCTAAGGGTCCATAGTGAGAACAGCCTGATTGAGGTAGTATCAAGATTCTTGATTGGGTTCAAATCCTGAGTGATTTGGCAGTCATGGGAGTATGGTAAACTCTTCCTGTTGCCCTTCGAAGCATGCACGTACGTTGCAAACTGAGATATGTTGCACTGTAGGGCTGGTAGATGCCATCATGTTGAGGAAAAACAAACTGCACCCCTTTTCCTTCAGCCCTCTTCCTTACCCTTAAATTCTTCTGTCACAAGAAGGAGCCACTGGCTTTGAAAGTTAAACCTTGTGTTTGTGTTCTTCTGCCACCACTTGGTGAGTAGATTTTTGTCTATCCATTTACATTGTATTATCAAAAACTGCAATTAGAGGTGGACATTGTCCCCAAGGATAGATGCATACTTCTGTTGACCTATTGTGTCTTCCAGAATGATGAGATCACCCAGGGAATGCTACAAAAACATTACCCAGACCATAATGCACCATCCTCCAGCCTGGACCCTTCTGTCAATTGTTTCAGTGCCATACACGCCAAAGGCCATCTGTCCTAAGGATTATAAAACATGATTCACTTCAAAAGGGCCACCCGTTGCCACTCGGTGCACATCCAGTTGCGATACTGCCATACAAAGTCTAGCCTGCATCACCAATAAACAGCAGTCGGCATGGGCGTGAAAACTAGGCCCCTGCTGCAGAGGCTCATACGCAGCAACGTTCACAGAACAGTCATTGAAGAGACATCACTGGCAGCCCCTTGGTTCATCTGGATGGTCAACTGCCCAACAGTTGCATGTCTATTCGTCCACACACATATCCGCAGCCATCGTTCACCTGTGTCATCTATGGCCCTTGGTGCACCACAGTTGCCTTGGCACTGGTTTAGGATAGCACCATTTGCCATCCACAGCATTTTTAACCACGGTGGCATGTGAACAGTTTACAAACTTTGCCACTTGAAACACTTCCACCCTTGGCCTATAAGCCAATGATCATGCCCTTTTGGACGACAGTTAATCACTCCGTTTCTGCATTATAACAATTACTGCACTATTTTCCACATCCTCCCGACACACTTCATATACCCTCTCCACTAGCGCCCTCCACTTGCCATATGCGAGTGGTTATTTTACATTATGTCTAACACATGCGGTGGTCACATTAACGTGACCATACACTGTAATAACTGGAGCCAAATTTATCAACTGCTGACGACTCACTGTGAAAGTTCCTACATTCAAACAGTAGCAGCAACCACACATCCACTGAAAACAGGCGAATTAATGAGAACAAAGGTAGTACAAGCTGATAAGTTTCACACACACTTCTACACACTCAATTTTAGAACCAGACAGATACAATAATCAGTTGATAATTCACTTCACCAATCTACTTTTGACAGGTCGGCAGCTGATTTACATACTAGCATCTCATGTGCATGTGCCACAAGGTGTTATTTTCTCAAGAAAGTCATCATGCAAAACATAAATGAATACAAACTTTTTCTTTATTGTATATTTTCTTCACTTCTTTTGAAAAAAATTTGGCTTTGAAAGTGGAAACCTATCTTATCGGATAATGAGAATGGGCATTATCTGTTTGCTTATTGCTTATAGTAGTTTATGGTATAGTTAACAGAGAGAAAGAAAGGTAATAGGAAATAACATGTTTACAAATATTAATTTCTACCTCTGTCTTTTTCCCTTCTATGATCTGAATGTCTGCTTGCGCTTCTCCCATGGTCACGGTTAGATCCATCAATGGAGTGACTATGATGAGAGGAGTGACTGAAACAAAAGTTAACATTTCATTGTCATGTGTGTATGATACATTCTTCTATGCATTGGGTATTTTAACATTCTACTGGAAGAAGATATTAAGGAAAGCACATACTCTGTGGTTTCAACAGAGCTAGGGAAACAATCAGGACTTAATTGTAGAAACTACTCAAACTGACATCAACTGTGTCACAATCGTACTTTCTCAAGATATTTATTTTGTTCTACAGAAATACACTCCTGGAAATTGAAATAAGAACACTGTGAATTCATTGTCCCAGGAAGGGGAAACTTTATTGACACATTCCTGGGGTCAGATACATCACATGATCACACTGACAGAACCACAGGCACATAGACACAGGCAACAGAGCATGCACAATGTCAGCACTAGTAGAGTGTATATCCACCTTTCGCAGCAATGCAGGCTGCTATTCTCCCATGGAGACGATCGTAGAGACGCTGGATGTAGTCCTGTGGAACGGCTTGCCATGCGATTTCCACCTGGCGCCTCAGTTGGACCAGCGTTCGTGCTGGACGTGCAGACCGCGTGAGACGACGCTTCATCCAGTCCCAAACATGCTCAATGGGGGACAGATCCGGAGATCTTGCTGGCCAGGGTAGTTGACTTACACCTTCTAGAGCACGTTGGGTGGCACGGGATACATGCAGACGTGCATTGTCCTGTTGGAACAGCAAGTTCCCTTGCCGGTCTAGGAATGGTAGAACGATGGGTTCGATGACGGTTTGGATGTACCGTGCACTATTCAGTGTCCCCTCGACGATCACCAGTGGTGTACGGCCAGTGTAGGAGATCGCTCCCCACACCATGATGCCGGGTGTTGGCCCTGTGTGCCTCGGTCGTATGCAGTCCTGATTGTGGCGCTCACCTGCACGGCGCCAAACACGCATACGACCATCATTGGCACCAAGGCAGAAGCGACTCTCATCGCTGAAGACGACACGTCTCCATTTGTCCCTCCATTCACGCCTGTCGCGACACCACTGGAGGCGGGCTGCACGATGTTGGGGCGTGAGCGGAAGACTGCCTAACGGTGTGCGGGACCGTAGCCCAGCTTCATGGAGACGGTTGCGAATGGTCCTCGCCGATACCCCAGGAGCAACAGTGTCCCTAATTTGCTGGGAAGTGGCGGTGCGGTCCCCTACGGCACTGCGTAGGATCCTACGGTCTTGGCGTGCATCCGTGCATCGCTGCGGTCCGGTCCCAGGTCAATGGGCACGTGCACCTTCCGCCGACCACTGGCGACAACATCGATGTACTGTGGAGACCTCACGCCCCACGTGTTGAGCAATTCGGCGGTACGTCCACCCGGCCTCCCGCATGCCCACTATACGCCCTCGCTCAAAGTCCGTCAACTGCACATACGGTTCACGTCCACGCTGTCGCGGCATGCTACCAGTGTTAAAGACTGCGATGGAGCTCCGTATGCCACGGCAAACTGGCTGACACTGACGGCGGCGGTGCACAAATGCTGCGCAGCTAGCGCCATTCGACGGCCGACACCGCGGTTCCTGGTGTGTCCGCTGTGCCGTGCGTGTGATCATTGCTTGTACAGCCCTCTCGCAGTGTCCGGAGCAAGTATGGTGGGTCTGACACACCGGTGTCAATGTGTTCTTTTTTCCATTTCCAGGAGTGTATAAATCCACTGATAACGTGACAAGCAATGCAGTGGTACAAAATCATTTATTTGTCTACACTTTTATTATAAATCTAATATATGGTACACATGCCACTATAAATTTTAAACACATGGCTTGCACTAGTCCTGGGTTGATTCCATTCTATTTGCTAATAATCTACAGAGAGTAATTTATATTACTATTTAAAAGCAGTTCGTAGCATGGCACTGGGTTGGAGACCACACTCCATTCTGCCTGTAACTAACTTTACAAGTTGTATCAAATTATGCAAGACAGTGTGTGTATAAACCAAAGTAATGAGAACCAATACAGCAGACTTTAAGGTATGTCTGACAAAGGGCGTAGCTGGCCATGTCTCTCAATGATGCAAACAAGGAGGCACCAGTTACAGTTCACTATTTTTCAAGCACTTCATTCAAAGATAGAGATTTAAAAAAAAATGTTAAGGTGCAATGAAATAGCTTTATTACATTCCTGAGGTATATGCCGACAAATACTCATTCAAAATAGTGGCTGCTCATCACTCAACACAGGCTTCTGGTTTTTAAGAAGGCACTACACATGGGCACTCAAGGAAAATTTCTGTGTTGAAGGATTTAACAGAAAAACTATGTGGCTGATAGTCAAGATATTCTAGCATTTATCACTCAAGAGCTCCAGAGAAGCTACTATACAAGGTGCATTCCATAAATAATGCGACCAAATTGATAAAAATTATTTTTTGAATATATTCGTACAAATAATCAAAAATTTTCAAAATAGCACCCTCTTGCATGTATACACTTCTGGAGGCGGTGTTTCCATGCCTGGAAGGCATCCTGGAATGCCTTTTCCGGAATGTCCTTTACAGCAGATGTAGCATGCGCTTGGATGCTTTCAATTGCGTCCCGATGGTTTCCTTTCACGACTCCTTGTTTCAACCGAGGAAACAAAAAAAGAGTCAGCGGGAGCCAGGTCAGGACAGTAGGGACGCTGGGGAACCAATGGGGTCTCAGCCCTGGCCAGGAAGTCGTTGACAACGAAGGCGCTGTGACTTGGCGCGTTGTCATGGTGAACTTTCCACGTGTCCTTGATGTAGCTTCGGCAGCACGAGACCCTCCTTTTCAGTCTTTTGAGCACTTCCAAGTAGAAAGCTGAGTTCACTGTAGTCTCGGTAGGTACAAATTCGTGGTGGACAATGCCTCTGACGTCTAAGAAGACAATGAGCATAGTTTTGATCCTGGACTTGCTCATGCGTGCCTTCTTGGGACGGGGCAACGATGGGGTGTGCCACTCTGAACTCTGCCTTTTTGTCTCAGGGTCGTACTCAAAAACCCATGACTCATCACCAGTTTTAACTGAGTTTAAAAAATGAGGATCATTTTCAAACATTTACAACATTTCTCGACACTGTCGAGGTCTATTACAGGCATACTAACCATGAGACAAGGGGTTGGGAGCAGGGAAGGAATAGTGATGGACAAAGATATTGCTTAGTTTCGGTGTGTGGCAGAATACCACTGTGGAAAGGTTGGGAGGACAGAAGGTAGGATATTCCTCATTTCAGGGCACGACAAAAGTTAGTCGAAACCCTGCCGGAGAATGCGATTCACTTGCTCCAGTCCTGGGTGGTATTGAGTCATGCGAGTATTGTTCCTTCTTGGCTAGACAGTGGGTATGACAGAGGTGGTAGATGACTGGAGAGAGAAGGCACAGGAGATCTGTTTCTGAACAAGACTGGGAGTGTAATTTCGGTCTGTGAAGCCCTCTGAGACTCTTTGCATATTTGGGGATTGACTGCTCATCATTACAAATGTGATTACAAAGGACGGCTAGGCTGAATGGAAGGGACTTATTGGTATGGAATGCATGGCAGCTATTGGTGGTTGGTACGTTTGATGTGGACAGTGTTCCTGATGCAGCCATCCTTTAACGATGATAATATGAAGGATGATTACTTTGGACTAAGGAGGATCAGGTGAAGTGAATGGGGAGACGAGGTTGGGGTTCTGGAGGAATGTGGGTAAGGTGACCACACCCTCAGTCAAGATTCCAAAGATGTCATCAACAATATGAAGCAGATGAGAGGCTTGGGATTCTAGTTGGTTATGAACAATCCCTCTTGATGGCCCATGGATAGACTGCGGATAGATTGACAGAGGATGGTGCCATGTGGGTACCTATTTCCCTATTACCCATCTCTCTGTAGGTGATGCCTTGAAAAGAGAAGTAGTTGTGGGTGAGTACGTAATTGGTCTACATCTACATCAATACTCCGCAAGCCACCGTCTGATTCATGGCAGATGGTACCCCATACCACTCCTAGTCATTTCCTTTCCTCTTCCACTTATGAATACAGAGAGGGAAAAAGGACTGTCAATATTATCTTCATGGTCCTTACGCACAATGTATGTTGGCAGCAGTAGAATCATTTGGCAGTCAACTTCAAATACCATTCTCTAAGTTTTCTCAATAGTGTTTCTCAAAAAGAACGTCGCCCTCCCACTAGGGACTGCCATTTGAGTTTCCGAAGCATCTCTGTAACACGTATGTGTTGTGCAGACTTGTTGTTCTTGTGGTCTTCAGTTCAAAGACTGGTTTGATGCAGCTCCCCATGCTACTCTAGCCTGTGCAAGCCTCTTCATCTCCTAGTAGTTACTGCAACCTGCATCCTTCTGAATCTGCTTAATGTATTCATCAGTTGGTCACACTGATTTTTACATCCCCCCCCCCCCCCCCCGCCACGCTTCCCTCCAGTACTAAATGAGTGATCCCTTTGTTTAAACTCGCTGGATCACACACACTGTCACTCAAATAAACCATTCTTTTCATGAGGGATGTCCCAGATCAACTAAAATACGCTGAAGTTCAGCCAATTCATAAAAAATGAACACAAAGTGAAACGGGAAACTACAGGTCTTTCTCACTGTTGCCGATCTCATTATTTTGAACAAGCAAGTCATTCTTTGGAACTAGAAAACACGCACATGGACACTCATACAAGCTTACCTCAAGACACATGGTCATTGCCTCCAGCCGCAGTGTTGCGATTGCTGGCTGCAACTGCCTCTGACATAATCAGCAATCTGGGGTGGGTAGTGGGGATAGGGAGGAGGCATGGGGTGGGTAGGGAGAGGAGAATGTTGTGCTGCCTGAGAGTGTGTACACGGATGTGCTGAGGGTGTGATAGGGCTTCTAGGTGCAGAGTCAGGAGGTTATGTCCAGGGAGGGAGGGAGAGTGAGGGAACAAAAAAAAAAGGGGGAGAAAGAGGTAGGGAAGGGAACAGACAGTGGGTACATAGGAAGAATAGAATGGTGTGTAGTGCTGGTGTGGGAGCAAGGAACAGAATAGGTAGACGGAGCGAATAACGAATGTTGAGGCCAGTACCACCTCCTCAGTTGTGTGATCTGCCCACCTTATCTTTAACATTCTTTTGTAGCACCAAATTTCAAAAGCTTCTAATCTACTATCACCACTGCCCAAACAACAGAACTCATTTACTACTTTCTATGTCTCACTCTAATTCCCTCAGCATCACCCGATTTAATTCGACTACATTAAATTATTCTCATTTTGCTTTTGTTAATGTTCTTCTTACATCCTCCATTCAAAACACTGTCCATTCCATTCAGCTGTTCTTCCAAGTCCTTTGCTGTCTCTGACAGAATTACAATATCATCAGCAAATCTCAAGGTTTTTATTTCTTTTCCCTGGATTTTAATTCCTGCTCCAAATTTTTCCATTGTTTCCTTTAATGCTTGCACAATATATAGATTGAATTATATAAGGGATAGGCTACAACCCTGCCTCACTCCCTCCTCAATCACTGCTCCACTTTCATGACCCTCAATTCTTATAACTGCCATATGGTTTCTGTACAAATTATAAATAGCTTTTTGATCCCAGTACTTTAGCACTGTCACCTTTAGAATTTGAGAGAGAGTATTCCAGTCAACACTGTCAAAAGCTTTCTCTAAGCCTACAAATGCTATAAAAAGAGTTTTGCCTTTCCTTATCCTATCTTCTATGAGAAGTTGTAGGGTCAGTATTGCCTTGCGCATTCCTACATTTCTCCAGAATCCAAAGTGATCTTCCCTGAGGTCAGCTTCTAACAGTTTTTCCATTCTTCTGTAAAGAATTTGTGTTAGTATTTTGCAATCATGAATTATTTAACTGACAGTTCAGTAATTTTCAAACCTGTCAGTTCGAACCTACTGACAACAAATCTAGCAGCCCACCTCTGTATTGCTCCAGTGCCTTCCTTCAATCTGACCTGGTATGGATCCCAAACACTCAAGCAGTACTCAAGAATAAGTTGCACCAGTGTCCTATGTGTGGTCTCCTTTACAAGTGAACCACTTTTCCCTAAAATTCTCCCAATAAACTGAAGTCGACCATTCGCCTTCCCTACCACAGTTCCCACACGCATGGTCCATTTCATGTCACTTTTCGACATTAAGCCCAGATATTTAAATGACTTGACTGTGCCATGCAGGACACTAGTAATTTTGTAACCTAACATTACAGGTTTGTCCTTCCTACTAATACGCATTAACTTACATTTATCCAAAAACAAAGATGATGTGACTTACCAAATGAAAGTGCTGGCAGGTCGACAGACACACAAACAAACACAAACATACACACAAAATTCAAGCTTTCGCAACAAACTGTTGCCTCATCAGGAAAGAGGGAAGGAGAGGGAAAGACGAAAGGATGTGGGTTTTAAGGGAGAGGGTAAGGAGTCATTCCAATCCCGGGAGCGGAAAGACTTACCTTAGGGGGAAAAAAGGACGGGTATACACTTGCACACACACACATACATACATATCCATCCACACATATCCATCCACACACATGGTGTCTGTATATGTGTGGATGGATATATGTGGGTGTGCGAGTGTATACCCGTCCTTTTTTCCCCCTAAGGTAAGTCTTTCCGCTCCCGGGATTGGAATGACTCCTTACCCTCTCCCTTAAAACCCACATCCTCTCCTTCCCTCTTTCCTGATGAGGCAACAGTTTGTTGCGAAAGCTTGAATTTTGTGTGTATGTTTGTGTTTGTTTGTGTGTCTGTCGACCTGCCAGCACTTTCATTTGGTAAGTCACATCATCTTTGTTTTTGGATATATTTTTCCTACGTGGAATGTT
Organism: Schistocerca nitens; assembly: GCF_023898315.1. Taxonomy (NCBI): domain Eukaryota; kingdom Metazoa; phylum Arthropoda; class Insecta; order Orthoptera; family Acrididae; genus Schistocerca; species Schistocerca nitens. The sequence goes on along the minus strand of NC_064615.1, from coordinate 186,176,270 downwards.
TCCCTCTATTATAATCATATCATTAACTTACATTTATTCACACTTAGAGCTAGCCGACATTCATCACTCCAACTAGAAATTTTTTCTAAGTCATCTTGTATCTTTCTACAGTCACTTAACTTCAACACCTTACTGTTCATCACAGCATCATCAGCAGACAACTGCAGATTGCTGCCCATCCTGTTGGCCAGACCATTTACATATACAGAAAATAATGACGGTTCTATCACACTACTCTGGAGCACTGTTGACAAACCCTTGTCTGTGGGGAATATTGACGTCGAGGACAACATACAGGGTTCTATTACTTAAGAAGTCTTTGGGACCATGTCGAACGCTTTCCGAAAATCTAGAAGTATTGAATCTGTTTTCCATAGTTCACAGTATGTCATGTGAGAGAAGGGTAAGCTGAGTTTCACAAGAGCAATGCTTTCTAAAACCGTGCTGATTTGTAGACAGATGCTTTTCCCTGTCAAGGAAATTTATTATATTCAAACTGAGAACATGGTGAAGGATTCTGCTGCAAACTAAAGGTAGGGATATTGATCTGTAATTTTGAGGATCTTTTCGTTTACCTTTCTTACACCCTGGGGTCTCCTGAGCTTTTTCCCAGTCACTTGGGATTTTGTTCTGGGTGAGAGATTCACAACAAGTGCAAGCTGGGTAAGGGGGCTATTCTGTGGAGTACTCTATGTAAAATTGAATTGGGATTCCATCTGGACCTGGTGATTTATTTGTTGCTTCTCTATAGTCTTTCCGATGGTGAGATGATGGTATGGTCATGGTGCCCTGGAAGGATGTTTTAGGTCTGGGGTTGGTCAGGCATTGGCAAAGGTAGTGTTCAATAATGGCACAACCACCCACTCCAAATGCCTGTGTCTTGTCTTTATACAAGAAATCCTTCATTCCCATAGCACCACCCCCATCCCCCTCTAGCCACAACATTCACTATTCATTCCATCTACCAATTCCATTCCCTGCTCCCACACCAGCACTACATACCATTCTATTTCACAAACATATCCACAGTCATCAAAAGACTGGTTGGTTTGAGGGACAGTGGGCGTGCAATACTACAACCAATTTTCATTATTCTCATGTGGACCTCATCCCAATCCACTAGGTTTAAATTTGTATGACATTAAATTTTCACATAACCACCAAAGCCTGAAACATTGGAAAACTTAAAATCTGAGCAATTTCTCTGACATGCTACAATTTATAGTCCATTTCACTGCAAACTACGTCTCTTATAACGGGCCACAAAGCTTTTGATTTTTTTTGCAAATGAATCCATTTGTTGCAGTATGCTTTGTTGGTTTAACTACTCTGTCAAATATTTTTTTCATAAGTGATTGTATATTTAAGAAATTCGTGCTTCAATTAACTTTTGGCTCCATATGCAGTTTCCTCCTCTCAATGCTACACGCTCTAATACCTTTTGTTACCACTAATCTACTTAGTCTGCATTGTTAATAAAATGGAAGTGTTCACTGAATATACTCGTGCAATGCAAAAGTTATTGTACCAGGTGGTTAAAATTAAAGTGCAGCTAATCACTGAGGATCAGCGTGGGCCGCAATTATCGTATGGCAGTGAAACTTGGTAGACATTCTACTGTATTAATGCAGAACAGATTTATGACATAAGAAACTTAGTTCCAATGTTAGCCACCAGCTGTAAATCTGTGAATGCAAGAAAGATGTACAGAAATGTTCCCATGGGCAATGGATTAGGAACAAGATGTGGGCAGGAAAGATCAAACAATTGAGAAAGGCATAATGTTGATTTTATTGTTAACCGCCACTTGCACAATTCCTCGATGAGATTCTGTACAGCACCAGATTTACACCTGGTGGTCAAAATTGGAACAAATTATTTTTAGCATAAATAGGTTCCACACTAAGGCATTAGCTTAGCTACTAAGTTTCACTGCCGCACAATAGTTACAGCCCACACTGAACCTCCATGATTAGCCACACTTTAACTATACCACTCAGTAGGTGTCATTTGTTGCAGTGTGTTTGTTTACAGATCACATGGTGAGGCTTGGTATTTTAATAAATAGCGGCACATTTTTGTGACTAAAATTCCTATATAATCTTGTTATGCAGGCCAAATTAAATTTTGATAGTGACAAAAATTGTGCTGCTTGGTCTGCTGCTCCTAAATCTAGAATATCTTTCTCTCTTATACTGTAATTTGAGAAAATTTATTATGTTCAAACTGAGAATATGTTCGAGAATTCTGCAGCAAACTTTTCTCCAGTTGCTTGGGACTTTGCACTGGGTCAGAGTGTCGCAATAAATGCAGGCTAAGTAAGGGCCAACACCGTAGAGTACTCTTTGTACAAGAGAATTGGGATTCTGTCTGGAACTGGAAACTTATTTGTTTTTAACTCTTATTGTTTCTCTACCCCAGGGATGCCTGTTTCCACGTCCTCCATACGAGAGTCTGTGCGAGGGTCAAACGGTGGTATGTTTGTATAATCCTCCACCGTGAACTATTTCTTAAATGCAAAATTTAAACTTCCCTTCTTCTATATTCTACTGCCACACCATACTTGTCAACAAGTGAAAGGATAGAAGCCTTATACCATACTTGTCAACAAGTAAAAGGATAGAAGCCTTATACCATACTTGTCAACAAGTAAAAGGATAGAAGCCTTATACCATACTTGTCAACAAGTAAAAGGATAGAAGCCTTATACCATACTTGTCAACAAGTAAAAGGATAGAAGCCTTATATCCGTTTTGTGATTTTGTGTAGGACCAGAATTTTCTCAGGTTTGGTGAACATTATTTCTTTTTAAATTATAGTTCTTTTCTTACTGACCAAGGGGTGCAAGGTGCCTTCTTTACTTGATCTATCTCATGGTCAGGAGTACCAACAAGTGTGTATCTCATCAATAGTGTGTCTCACTCAACTATAGAATATCTGGAATGGGGACAATAATTCAGTACATATTTATGAAATCCTGATGTTTAATACATTGCATATTTTACAGAAGACCATTTTGAGACAAATCACAGAGATATGACTTGGAACACAAATTTATTTACTATGCCATCAATTACTTGCAATCACATGACAACACAGTACAGACTGATTACTAGTTACTGGAAAATTTCAAAAGGCTATACCTTCATCACGACTGAACACAGACACACGATTTTACTACTCTCTTAAAGAGAAAAGTTTGAAATATGTACAGAGAAATGCGAGCCCATGGGTAATACGACCTATCCAGAAATTCCATTTTCATGAAACCTTCTCAAGCAGCACTGGTGTAATGCTCTTGATGACTTCAGTAATGGTTCTTTCAAATCTTGGGAATGACACTTAATGGATACATCTAAACTTTGTCCTTAATGAAAGTCAACAGTAAGATATCTCATACATACAGATATTTAAAGTTGACATTTGAAAGAGGAAGTGTCTGACAGCACATAATCGATCCATCAGCATGTCAAGTTTAGATTTAGCCACCAATAGATGCTTGTGTATACATACTGGAGGTACTGTACAGCAAAATTACTTTCAGCTTCTCCTCCTCTATTTGCAGTAGTGGCATTAACTGATGTTCCAACAGATACACATATCCAATGATGATGAAGTGTGTGAAAGCAGTGCAAACCCTCATTAGCCAAAACTTAATAAATAAAAATTTCCAGACAGAACAATGTGCATAATGAGTTTTACAGGGAAATGAAGTACCATTTTATCCCTCATAACAGCTGAGAGGGAATGTTGTTCCAGGACTGACTACTTTAGCTGACTGTAATGAAACACTTAAATATTAGTGAACTGCCATTCTAAAATTAATGCTTTATTAATATCAAATGTCCTTCTGGTTAAGAATTACTGTAATGTCTTCTTTCTACCAGACACACATCGTGGAGACACTGGGCTGAAGCTTCTATTATCTCAAAATTATAATTCTGAAAACACAGCTAAAAGGAATAGAGTTCAGTAACTAATCACTTTCTACTGTGGCAACTACTCCTAATGGTTGCAAAAAAAAAAATTGAAGTCACTTCAATCAGAATCATTTAATTAACAATGAGACAGAAAACTGAAAAACAAACAAATATAAACACAACAAGAAGCTGGATTGTGAGACACAATGTGACGACAAATACTATGACACTGAGATGTAAGTCCTAAATCAGGCCATTGGAAACATGCAAACCCTTGAGGAATACTTCCTACAGAATCAGATATAAAAGTGCAAATAATCGCCATAGTGCTCAACCAAAACAATATCAAGCTTACAAATAAATGTGTGTTTTGTTGTGTGCACATGTGACAGTATGTAAGCTTACTTTAAAAATATTAACCGTATCAATATCTCCAACATTTGTGGTTATGATATTGAAGTAACTTCTTTGTGAGAAGTACCTGGATATTAATGTTCAATTCACCTTATCAGGGCTTCTGTATTTACAATAAAATACAAGCTCACTGTCAATTCGAAAACATTAATTCCAGGTTTCTAATTTGTATAACACAGTCTTATGTGGCAATCCATTTCATCAATGACTGTGTACTGTTCACCAGCAATTACTGGCACCGAAGGCACATTTCATCTAAGGAGATCAATTGTTAAGTGAATTCTGATGCTTTGTTTTCATGTAGTAGTCTGAAGTGTCAATTACTTAGTTCTCGTATACTCTACCACCTTCGACAATGGACACTCAGTCGCAAAATACTTTTTGATTATACCTTTGTTATCTTTAAAGTCCAAATATGAGCAACAATGTCATGTGGCTGTATTATGTCTCCAAACCTAGTTTAGTTGCTGCAATGACAAAATCAAGACTTTTCAGAAATAATTTTGAATCATCAATACAACAGCATTATTTCAACAATTCTATTTAGCGTGTTGTAGTAACAAAAAACACAGATAAACAATCCTTAAATATTTCTGCAGAGAATATGAGTATTTGAAGAAAGGAGTCTTCAGTTTGGGTTTGAAAACATTCCTATTGCCACTGACCACATGAAGTACTCGAGGACAGAGTGACACACACTTTTCTTAGTGGCAGGAATGATTGTGATCACTATAAACTCATCAGTTTTCTCTTCAGTACTTGCTGAATGAAGGCATCTGTGATTTTTCACAAATGCAAGACACCAAATGATATATTACATGCAGTCAGTGAGAAATGACAAGATGTGCATATTTTTATGCTCCTAGTGGCACTTTAACTTGGATTTCAATTTTTGATCTCTTGGCAGCTCCTGTGCTCCTCACTTCTGACCACCTCACATCCCATATTGCTTTGATTTAATTCCGTTAATTACATTCTTAGCTTCTATTACATTTCTTAAAACCTTACCTTATTGTCTGAATGAGATGCTTCTGACAGCAAGTATATACGATGATTGTAGTAGACTAGTTGAACAGTTTAATACTGAATTTTGTCGTGAACATCTAGCCCTTCATCAAGAAAATGGTGCGGATCTTTACATCTGGTCTTACTCTCCAAGTGCAAAACGAAATATCACGTGTGTCGGCCACCAAGCACTGAAGATGGTACATATCTTTAAATCTTAAAACAAATTACAATTTCACTACTTTTGATTTAAGATCCAAAGTAGATGAAAATTACAAGTTGCTAATAATTTAGTTATACAAGTATTAGGAACTTACTGGCTCCTGTCTTCTGTGCTTTTCCCTCTGCTTTTGTGATGGTGCTCTTTTTCATTTCCTTTTCTGGGATGACTCCTACTTCTGTGAGAGGAATGGTGTGGGCTTCTGCAATCACCACCAAAATCATTTTTAATTGCAGCCAAATTAAAGTGTAGGTCTGAGAGTTGTGACAAATGTATTTGGAATGATAAACCACCAATACATTCAATTTTTTTTAGTTACTGCACTTGTTTCTGTGCTTGTGTTCCAAGCATAAGCAGGAAATTTATTTTAAGTTTGCCACTATGATATTATTATATTTTGTATTTTTTGTATGTACCTACACTACAGAAGTATAAATGGCATTCACCTGCACAAACCTATAATCGATTACATCAATGCACAGCAATATTAAGAAAGCACTTCTTAATCTTCGAGCAGACGTGCTGAGGTATCGAGTACCCACTGCGGAATTACATAGTGCTGTGGTATAACACAGAGCCCTGTGATGTGGCAACTCTAGGCATTTGATCACTGTACCCTCCTTGCCCCTTTCCTCGCCTCTACTCTCCTTCCTCAACTCTGAGCACTCAGTATCTCATTGTATCACAAGGAAAACGTGGTGGGGCAGTCCATATGTGGTGCACCAACTCATATTATACTTGTTTCTGACAATTTGGAAAGTGTGTGCAATTTTCACTTTATCTAAGTAAAGTATTGAACCATAAGAGTACCTTTTCACAACAGCATTTATTATGATTATCAAAAACTATGCAAGTATTTTTTTCGTACATTTTTGCAATGTAAGAGTTGTTAGCCAACAATTTTTTCTCTTTTGCCAATTTATTTTTACGTCCAAAGATTTTACAACATTTGAGGACATACCTGCATATCTTCAAGAGCCTGACAAAGCCAAGAGACTTTTTGAATTAGCTGAAAGTGAAGATGATCTGAGTAACAAAGAAGTTCATATTAGCGATCAAGACCATGAAACTAACTCCGAATAGCAGGGCGAAAGTAAGAGTGAGGAAGAAAGAAGTTCAGAAATTGAATTTTTCTTAGGAAAAGACAAACAATCAAAATGGAGTAAAAAACCGGCCTCTAAAACAAAAACAATTAAGCAAAACATTATTATAAAAGTTTCACCCAGTCTCACAAGCTATTCAAACAATATTTCTATTGGAATTGATGTGTTTTTTCAAGCTTTTTGAAATTGATATAATACTATCCCACACCAACAGATATACTGACAAGCTCAGAACAAACTACAAATGTACAAGAGATTGTAAAGTTACAGATAAATGTGAAATTATGGCACTATTCGACATTTTATTTTTGACAGGCATAAAGAAAAAGAAAGGTCAACACGTAAATACAGAAGAACTTTGGGAGTCAAATGGTACAGGATGGATATCCCAAGAGCCACAACGGGCTATAAGAGATTTCTGTTTGTAACGCGTCGTATGAGGTTAGATGACTTATCCACTCGAAATGAAAGGAGAAAACTTGACAAGTTAGCTACTGCCAGAAAGCTTTTACATTCCATTACAACCAACCTGAAATGATCCTATAATACTACTGAATATGTGAGGACCGACAAAATGTTGATTGGACTTACAGGGCACTGCTCCTAGATCCAGTACACACTATCCAAACCCACCAAATATAGGATAAAAATATTGGCCATGTGTGACGCAAAGAATCTTTACATCAGTAATATTGAAGTATGTATGGTAAAGCAGCCAGATGGACCATTTCAAGTATCAAACAGACCAGTAGAAATTGTAAGAAAGGCTGACAAGCGACAAACAGGTACATACAAAAATGTCACCATTGACAACTGGTACACAAGGTACCAGTTAGCAGAAGATATGTTAGAGGAAAAGTGACCATTCTAGGCACTCTTCGTAAGAACAAAAGGGAGATCCCACTTGCCTCTAAAAAAAGTATCAAAATTTGGCTTTCAAGGTAATAAATCGTTTCTCATACTCAACAAAAAATAATCATTCAGTGATACTGCTGTCCACAATGCATGGTACGGATGATATTGACCTCAAAACAGGAAAGCCAACCATCATTATTGATTACAATCGCACTAGAGGAGGAGTGGATACTATGGACAAATTGATAGCAGGATACTATGTTTCTCGAATTACAGGGAGAAGGCCTCTGATCTTATTTTATAATATGCTAATTATAGCTGGAATAAATTGCCAAATTTTGCATTCACTTTTCAAACCAGAAGGAACAATCAACATTTTTTGAAGACTTTAGTGTTTGCACTGATGAATGAACACTTGAAAAATACATCGAAAATTATATCACTACCAACCAATATTCCTAAATTTCTAAGAAGGAAAGTCCCTTCGGATGTCACTCACACCAGTGCAGTCAGAGAAGAGGAAGAAGGGCATTGCCTTGTGTGTGGAAGGGGAAAAAAAACAACAACTCCATAATGAAAGTTTGTGTGAAGTGCAATAGGTTTACTTGACAAGCACATCAGATTACAGACCCTAGGTGTGTTACATGTCATCAAGAGGAGACCGACTGAATCATCATTTATTATTTTTGTGCAATTGATTTATTGTAGGTACAATACATTTCTAAAGAGTTAACAAAAAATAATTGAAATTAAAATGTATAGCTACCTTTATATTACTAGTTGATTGTCATATATGAATTAAATAATTTATTTTCTCACTTTTTTACATATATGTATTATGAATTTCTTCATTCAGGTACTGATTAAAGCTTTTGAAACAAATGTACAAAAATATTACTGCAAAATATAAAATATTTAACAATTCCTAAAGAAATTATAACTGATCATAGGCAGTGGGGTACTGAATACCTCACGCGCCTACTCAAGCAAAAACACAGCATGCCCGCTTAAGGTTAAACACACTTTTGGTTATTCATGGACAAAATATACAAATATCACAAACGAAATAATGAACAGATTCCACAACATGACGCCAAAGATTTTTTTTCTTTGAAATCAACGTGTGTTAGCGTAAAGGGATATTGTGGGCTCATGGTAAAGATGGAGAAGTAATGGTGGTCCAAGAGAAAGGATTATATTGACATATCCAAGCAGGTTATATATGAAAACAACCTCTTAAGGAACAATTTTTTTCATCACAGCTAAATGGTACGGAAAATGACCACAGAGCAGAACTATTCAAATATTAAAACACTGTGGTTCTATGGTAGCAATGTTTGTACCAACTATTTCCTTCTGCCACCAGTATGTTGCTGTTTCTTGTCATTATGTTATCCCAGTTTACCATGTAGGTTTTCATCACGTATCAGTCATCAAAACTTGCATTTCTGCCCCTTGTTTACCTTCTGATCACTGCTTTCCAATGCTTTATTGGAGCAATCTAAACAAATTCTCAGCTACTACTACTCTGATGGAATATTCTAAAATAGACACAACCTGGAGAATTCAGTCATAATCTTACAAAGTCAAGTACCAATGTAATTTCCAGATCTCTCTGAGGTTTAGGTGACATTATTAATACCTGGACACAATGGTTTTATCAACACCTTTTCTCCTAATTATGGTAGTCCAAATTGAAGTGACTCACAGTTTACAGAAGTTGGCATTCCTTGTCCTGTACTAGTTTAAACTCCACATAAGAGAATCTTTGTTAACAAGTGACCAACATTATTGCTGAAAGGAACACAGAGAGAAAACTGAATGGAAGCTCGTCACATAATGATAACACAAATATTAAAACAAAGGAGTCACAGAAGTCATGTTTCTAGAAGGCAAAAAATATTTACAGATAAGAGTCTACTTGCAGCAAAAACATTTAAGGACAAATCAGAAAACACACTTGACACAACTAAGACAAAAGGCAACATGAAAACAATTTTCTTTGACACCTATTTTCCATTAAAAGATTACTTAGCAAAAAATATATTTCCAGAAAATTTATGACATTTGGCTGCAATAGAACAATTTATCAATTTGCTACTGGTTTCAGTCACTGACCATCATCTGGCACAAAAAATTGGCTACTGCAAGTCACATGTGAATCATGTTGAACCACATAATTGCATTAACTGTCAGTTTCATAAGTAATAATATAGAAGGACATTCCTTTTCACACATCAGCAGCCTTCCTCATGAACACACAACAGGGAACAGTTTCCTGATGTACAGAAAGCATTGTTCTTTTACATTATTACTTACAACAATGATAGTTAATGTGATTTCATGGTTCAACACAATTGAAATAAGACCTGCAGTAGCCAATTTTTCATGCAAGATGATGGTCAGTGACCAAAACTGGTAGCAAATTAATAAATTGTTCTAATGAACCTAAGAGTCATGAATTTCCTGAAATACATGTTCACTGCTGACAGCTGCCCAAAGGAAACATTCAAAAAACAGACTACACTATAATATGCCGCAGCAAAAATGTATCGAATGTTTTTTATTCCAGTCTTTGATCACAATATCAATTCTTTTGACGATGACCGGTTTCAGTCAGTAATGACCATCCTCAGATCTTTTCTACACAATGTCCTAAAGTGATAAGGCTGTAATGGCATCGTCAAAACATATAAATATACTCAGCACAGCATCGTCATAGATCTAAAATAAGACGTACAGTAGGCCATATCCATGCGACGATGCTGTGCTGCGTAAATTTATATGTTTTGACGATGCCATTACGGCCTTATCACTTTAGGACATGGTGTAGAAAAGATCTGAGGATGGTCATTACTGACTGAAACCGGTCAACATCAAAAGAACTGATATTGTGATCAAAGACTGGCATAAAAAACATTTGACAGTATTGGATCACTGTTCATATACACGACTATGTTGCAGCTGGTGCAAAAATATATATTAATCAAGGAAAGTAACAGCCCAGCCATTGAATTTCACTGCAGACTATACTAAAGATTGTACTCACATAGTTCAGAAGCATGCATTATACTAACACTCAAACCTCTGACAGTCATATCGATACCAAAAATTGTATACTGACAGAGTATCAACCAAAACTCAGATATAATTTATGCTATGTGCTGCTGTCCAGGAGATAGCACGTAAATGGTAAGTAACAAGTAACACCTGACCTGAAGCATACAGGAAAAGCATAACAATGAGTGTCTATAGTGTAGTGCTCCCATGGGGAAGTTAATGTAGCATTAGTTTATCATGTGAAGGATCCCAGCTTTGAGCCCTGGTCATGCCACTACATGTGAAACTGTTATATGGGACATCATGTTCTGACATTTACAATCACTGTTCAGATTTTACAGCAATGTTCTACTGGCAGTCTGCTTTTACTTCGTTTATTTGAAAGAAGCAAACCTATAGTGTAAATTTGTAGTTTCATAGAATAACCACAAACAATATGAACAAAATAATAAAGAAACAGTTGTATCACACAAGTGGAATTAATTAATTAATTATTATTATTATTTCTTTACTTTCTCAGACGTTAAGTCTGGTTAAAAATGGAAAGTGACGCGGACCTTGATCAAGCGTCACTTCCTTTTAACTGTACGGTATATGTTATATTGCATTTAGGAACTTTCGGGTAATTGAACATGTATCAATAATTACGGATTTCTGTAATTGTATATATAAGTTTGGATGTAGCTGTATTGCATTGATGTACTGGTGGATATTGTGTGGTATGACTCCAGTAGTTGATAGTATAATTGGTATAATGTCAACTTTATCCTGATGCCACATGTCCTTGACTTCCTCAGCCAGTTGGATGTATTTTTCAATTTTTTCTCCGGTTTTCTTTTGTATATTTGTTGTATTGGGTATGGATATTTCGATTAGTTGTGTTAATTTCTTCTTTTTATTGGTGAGTATGATGTCAGGTTTATTATGTGGTGTTGTTTTATCTGTTATAATGGTTCTGTTCCAGTATAATTTGTATTCATCATTCTCCAGTACATTTTGTGGTGCATACTTGTATGTGGGAACGTGTTGTTTTATAAGTTTATGTTGTAAGGCAAGCTGTTGATGTATTATTTTTGCTACATTGTCATGTCTTCTGGGGTATTCTGTATTTGCTAGTATTGTACATCCACTTGTGATGTGATCTACCCTTTCTATTTGTTGTTTGCAAAGTCTGCATTTATCTGTTGTGGTATTGGGATCTTTAATAATATGCTTGCTGTAATATCTGGTGTTTATTGTTTGATCCTGTATTGCAATCATGAATCCTTCCGTCTCACTGTATATATTGCCTTTTCTTAGCCATGTGTTGGATGCGTCTTGATCGATGTGTGGTTGTGTTAGATGATACGGGTGCTTGCCATGTAGTGTTTTCTTTTTCCAATTTACTTTCTTCGTATTTGTTGATGTTATGTGATCTAAAGGGTTGTAGAAGTGGTTATGAAATTGCAGTGGTGTAGCCGATGTATTTATATGAGTGATTGCTTTGTGTATTTTGCTAGTTTCTGCTCGTTCTAGAAAGAATTTTCTTCAATTGTCTACCTGTCCATAATGTAGGTTTTTTATGTCTATGAATCCCCTTCCTCCTTCCTTTCTGCTTAATGTGAATCTTTCTGTTGCTGAATGTATGTGATGTATTCTATATTTGTGGCATTGTGAACGTGTAAGTGTATTGAGTGCTTCTAGGTCTGTGTTACTCCATTTCACTACTCCAAATGAGTAGGTCAATATTGGTATAGCGTAAGTATTTATAGCTTTTGTCTTGTTTCTTGCTGTCAATTCTGTTTTCAGTATTTTTGTTAGTCTTTGTCTATATTTTTCTTTTAGTTCTTCTTTAATATTTGTATTATCTATTCCTATTTTTTGTCTGTATCCTAGATATTTATAGGCATCTGTTTTTTCCATCGCTTCTATGGAGTCACTGTGGTTATTCAATATGTAATCTTCTTGTTTAGTGTGTTTTCCCTTGACTATGCTGTTTTTCTTACATTTGTCTGTTCCAAAAGCCATATTTATATCATTGCTGAATACTTCTGTTATCTTTAGTAATTGGTTGAGTTGTTGATTGGTTGCTGCCAGTAGTTTTAGATCATCCATGTATAGCAAATGTGTGATTTTGTGTGGGTATGTTCCAGTAATATTATATCCATAATTTGTATTATTTAGCATGTTGGATAGTGGGTTCAGAGCAAGACAGAACCAGAAAGGACTTAATGAGTCTCCCTGGTATATTCCACGCTTAATCTGTATTGGCTGTGATGTGATGTTATTAGAGTTTGTTTGGATATTAAGTGTGGTTTTCCAGTTTTTCATTATTATGGTTAGGAACTGTATCAATTTAGGATCTACTATTTGTAGTAACCATGAGTGGGGTACACTATCAAAAGCTTTTTGGTAATCAATGTATGCGTAGTGTAGTGACCTTTGTTTAGTTTTAGCTTGATATGTCACCTCTGTATCTATTATCAGTTGCTCTTTACATCCTCGTGCTCCTTTGCAGCAGCCTTTTTGTTCTTCATTTATAATTTTGTTCTGTGTTGTATGTGTCATTAATTTCTGTGTAATGACTGAGGTTAATATTTTGTAGATTGTTGGTAGGCATGTTATGGGGCGATATTTAGCTGGGTTTGCTGTGTCTGCTTGATCTTTAGGTTTCAGATAGGTTATTCCATGTGTAAGTGTATCAGGGAATGTGTATGGGTCTGCAATGTAACTGTTAAATAATTTAGTTAGATGTGAATGTGTTGAGGTGAACTTCTTTAGCCAGAAATTTGCTATTTTATCATTTCCAGGGGCTTTCCAATTGTGCGTAGAATTAATTGCTCGGGTGACTTCATGTTGTAAAATTATCACTTCACGCATTTGTGGTATCATCTTGTTCGAGTCTGTTTCTGCTTGTATCCACCGTGCATGCCTGTTATGTTGTACCGGGTTTGACCATATGTTGCTCCAGAAGTGTTCCATGTCTGTTATGTTTGGTGGATTGTCTATTTTAATGTGTGTGTTATCTATTGTCTGGTAAAATTTCTTTTGGTTTGTGTTGAATGTTTGGTTTTGTTTCCTTCTATTTTCACTTTTTTTGTATCTTCTAAGTCGTTTGGCCAATGCTTGTAATTTCTGCTTCTTTTCATCTAATTGCTCTATTGCTTCTTGTTGTGAGATTTTACCTAACCTTTTTCGTTTTTTGTCTGATATTTCATTTCTTATAAATTGTGTTAGCTGTCCGATGTCTTTTCTCAGTTTTTCTATTCTGATCTGTAGCCTGTGTTGCCATGCTGGTTTTGTGGGTTTCTTCTGTGTGTTGGTTGGTTCTGATCTCTGCCTAGTGTGTATATTTAGTGTAGTGAGTGCTCCTACATAAACCAGTAGTTGTAACTCTTCCATTGTTGTATTTTCATTTATTTTGTTGTGTATGATTGTGTTGATAGTTGTTATTGTTGTTTCGACTTGTGGGTTATTTGGTGGTCTATGCAAGAATGGTCTAATGTCTGTATTTGTGTCTTTGTATTCTATATATGTCAGCTGAAATTTTTCTTCTATATCTAACATGTGTGTCACTTCGTGTTCTATTTGTGCTTGTTCTGGTGGCTGTCTTAAGATGTCGTTTTCCTCTGATTGTTTAATTGATGTGTGTTGTTCTTTGTTTGTTTGCTCTGGGATGTTTGAGTCCATTACTGTATTTTCTTCTTCTTCTGATTGCACATTATTTTGTTCTAGTATTTGTTGTACTTGTTGTTTGATGTTTTCTAATTCTGACTGGGGTATCCTGTTATTTTTGATTATTACACGGATCTGATCAGCTAGTCGTTGTTCTGTTAAAAATTTTAATTCTGGGTATCTGGTAATAAATGTTGTGTATACTTGTGATCTGTATCCAGTTGTGTTGGTTCCTAGGTTTGTTGCTTGGTAATAACAGAACATGAGGTGTCGATTAACTTCATCTGACCATCTCATCCTCTGTCTTTGTTTTCCTTCTAGGGTGGTTGCAGGAAGCATATCCTGCAAAACACCTCTATTTGGATTTGAATCATTTTCCAGTTGGCTAGCAGTGTCGTTACCATTGTGGGCGGGCATAGGGTTCAAGCGTCGTCCCCGACCATGACGGCGCTTGTCCGAGGCTTCTTTAGTTCTGTCCTGAACCAAGTAATCACACTAAAAGGGGGGTTAGCCCTATTAGTGGTTTGTTCTTTTCGTCGCCTTTTACGACTGGCAGAACATACCGGAGGCCTATTCTTTTCCCGGGCCTCCACGGGGTTTATTATTATTATTATTATCATCATCTTTACTTTCTCAGACGTTAAGTCTGGTTAAGAATGGAGTGACGCGGACCTTTATCAAGCGTCACTTCCTTTTTGCTGTACGGTACATGTTATATTGCATTTAGGAACTTTCGGGTAATTGAACATGTATCAATAATTACGGATTTCTGTAATTGTATATATATGTTTGGATGTAGCTGTATTGCATTGATGTATTGGTGGATATTATTATTATTATTATTATTATTCTTTCTTTCTTTTCTCAGACGTTATGTCTGGTTAAAAATGGAAAGTGACGCGGACCTTGATCAAGCGTGACTTCCTTTTAACTGTACAGTATATGTTATATTGCATTTAGGAACTTTTGGGTAATTGAACATGTATCAATAATTATGGATTTCTGTAGTTGTATAGATAAGTTTGGATGTAGCTGTATTGCATTGATGTACTGGTGGATATTGTGTGGTATGACTCCTGTAGTTGATAGTATAATTGGTATAATGTCAACTTTATCCTGATGCCACAGGTCCTTGACTTCCTCAGCCAGTTGGAAGTATTTTTCAATTTTTTCTCCTGTTTTCTTTTGTATATTTGTTGTATTGGGTATGGATATTTCGATTAGTTGTGTTAATTTCTTCTTTTTCTTGGTGAGTATGATGTCAGGTTTGTTATGTGGTGGTGTTTTATCTGTTATAATGGTTCTGTTCCAGTATAATTTGTATTCATCACTCTCCAGTACATTTTGTGGTGCATACTTGTATGTAGGAACGTGTTGTTTTATAAGTTTATGTTGTAAGGCAAGCTGTTGATGTATTATTTTTGCTACATTGTCATGTCTTCTGGGGTATTCTGTATTTGCTAGTGATGTGATCTACTGTTTCTATTTGTTGTTTGCAAAGTCTGCATTTATCTGTTGTGGTATTGGGATCTTTAATAATATGCTTGCTGTAATATCTGGTGTTTATTGTTTGATCCTGTATTGCAATCATGAATCCTTCCGTCTCACTGTATATATTGCCTTTTCTTAGCCATGTGTTGGATGCGTCTTGATCGATGTGTGGCTGTGTTAGATGATACGGGTGCTTGCCATGTAGTGTTTTCTTTTTCCAAGTTACTTTCTTCGTATCTGTTGATGTTATGTGATCGAAAGGGTTGTAGAAGTGGTTATGAAATTGCAGTGGTGTAGCCGATGTATTTATATGAGTGACTGCTTTGTGTATTTTGCTAGTTTCTGCTCGTTCTAGAAAGAATTTTCTTAAATTGTCTACCTGTCCATAATGTAGGTTTTTTATGTTGATACATCTCCTTCCTTTCTGCTTAATGTGAATCTTTCTGTTGCTGAATGTATGTGATGTATTCTGTATTTGTGGCATTGTGATCGTGTAAGTGTATTGAGTGCTTCTAGGTTTGTGTTACTCCATTTCACTACTCCAAATGAGTAGGTCAATATTGGTATAGCATAAGTATTTATAGCTTTTGTCTTGTTTCTTGCTGTCAATTCTGTTTTCAGTATTTTTGTTAGTCTTTGTCTATATTTTTCTTTAAGTTCTTCTTTAATATTTGTATTATCTACTCCTATTTTTGTCTGTATCCTAGATATTTATAGGCATCTGTTTTTTCCATCGCTTCTATGCAGTCGCTGTGGTTATCCAATATGTAATCTTCTTGTTTAGTGTGTTTTCCCTTGACTATGCTATTTTTCTTACATTTGTCTGTTCCAAAAGCCATATTTATATCATTGCTGAATACTTCAGTTATCTTTAGTAATTGGTTGAGTTGTTGATTGGTTGCTGCCAGTAGTTTTAGATCATCCATGTATAGCAAATGTGTGATTTTGTGTGGGTATGTTCCAGTAATATTGTATCCATAATTTGTATTTTTAGCATGTTGGATAGTGGGTTCAGAGCAAGGCAGAACCAGAAAGGACTTAAAGAGTCTCCTTGGTATATTCCATGCTTAATCTGTATTGGCTGTGATGTGATATTATTTGAATTTGTTTGGATATTAAGTGTGGTTTTCCAATTTTTCACAACTATTTTTAGGTACTGTATCAATTTAGGATCTACTTTGTATATTTCCAATATTTGTAGTAACCATGAGTGGGGTACACTATCAAAAGCTTTTTGGTAATCAATGTGTGCCTGGTGTAGCGACCTTTGTTTAGTTTTAGCTTGATATGTCACCTCTGCATCTATTATCAGTTGCTCTTTACATCCTCGTGCTCCTTTGCAGCAGCCTTTTTGTTCTTCATTTATAATTTTGTTCTGTGTTGTATGTGTCATTAATTTCTGTGTAATGACTGAAGTTAATATTTTGTATATTGTCGGTAGGCATGTTATGAGGCAATATTTAGCTGGGTTTGCTGTGTCTGCTTGATCTTTCGGTTTCAGGTAAGTTATTCCTTGTGTAAGTGTATCAGGGAATGTGTATGGGTCTGCAATGTAACTGTTAAATAATTTAGTTAGATGTGAATGTGTTGAGGTGAACTTCTTTAGCCAGAAATTTGCTATTTTATCTTTTCCAGGGGCTTTCCAATTGTGAGTAGAATTAATTGCTTGGGTGACTTCATGTTGAAAAATTATCACTTCAGGCATTTGTGGTATCATCTTGTATGTGTCTGTTTCTGCTTGTATCCACCATGCATTCCTGTTATGTTGTACCAGAAGTGTTCCATGTCTGTTATGTTTGGTGGATTATCTATTTTAATGTGTGTGTGTGTTATCTATTGTCTGGTAAAATTTCTTTTGGTTTGTGTTGAATGTTTGGTTTTGTTTCCTTCTACTTTCACTTTTTTTGTATCTTCTAAGTTGTTTGGCCAATGCTTGTTTATTATTATTATTATTATTATTAATATTAATAGTTTCACATGTACTACAGTACAAATACCGGCATGACAAGGGCTCAAACCCAGGATCCTCTGTACAACAAACTGATGTTCTACCATCTTCCCCACGAGAGCGCTACACGAAAGAAAATTGGGGACTCATTAAAAAAATTAAAACCCGTGGTCAGTTGTGTAGGTCGTCAACATATTATATCCCATATCATCTCTCTTCTGAGGAAGAATGAAACTGTCAGTGATCTATGAGTGTGATGCAATATATTTAATCACCGATTTCTGACAATAGTCAGCTAGTATGCAGGTCTCCAAGCTGGTGTTACATGACAGTTATGTAACATGCATTTACAGAAAACAAGCAATAACGAGATTGTGTCAGGCATGAAATTGCTTAAGAGTGCAGTATGATGAAATATCAAGTTGGCTAACAATCTTAAGGATAATATATTAGTGCTGCACTCTGCCACCTGCGCAATTCGCCCTTTGGGCAGTTGCTCTCCTAATAAATTAAAATACCTGTCAGCAAAATCAATTTACAACAATGGTGAAAGAAAGAAGGAAAACAATTTCTGGTTAATATTGTAACTAATGGTAATTTGAAGGTTTGAAAAAATAACACAGAAAAGAGTAGTAACATGAAATTAGATTTTACATAGGAAATGAAGTGGTAAGAGAAACATCATTCTTCTCCGTGTAAAGCGCTTTGATGACTAAATTGTAATTTAAGATGTTACGAAAGCATTCAATTATGTGGTCCATGTTACGTGTTGTATAATTTGGAAAATTATGAGACTAGGAGAGACTCACCAATGGTACATTTCACACACAGGACAGTGTGTTTCCTGCAGTGACAGAAAACAAGGAGCGAATTTCAAACTGACTGTGTGCTGTAAAGTTAAGAGTACCACACAGTTCAGTTCCTGTACTGTTTTCTTAATACATATCAATTCTCTCTCATGAGATGTAAGAAATAACGGGAAAGTTTTCTAGTTGTAAAGGACAGGTATGATTATGAAAAGCAGATATGGTAATGGGTAATATCAGCTCATGAATTATAAAGAATGATGAACACTTAACTGCTGCAAAACTTAGTACCTGAAAAAGGAGGAGACGGGGGTGGGGAGGGGGGGGGGGGGGGGGAGCGACTTGGCACTCACATTCTGGTGACAGAAAATTGGTATGTATCCAGAGAACAGTAGAGGAACAGAACTTTGTGGCATCCTTACTTTACAGCATTTTTATCAGTTCAAAATTGGCTCAGATTTTTTTGAATAATCCCATTCACAAAGCTTATTCTTAGTCTAATATGGAGTGATTAGATGGTCTGCAGTGTCATTTTGTCAACTTCATACAAGCTGCTGCGAAACTGTCCCAAAATTTTCAACTCTGCTTTCCCTTTAGACATATCCCTCAACATTTTGGGGGTCAGCAATGTCGATTTACTCAAAACACTCTACAACAATCATTCATTCAGATTTTTGGTTTTGTTTAGTTTGCTTATAGATTTCTGCAGTAAATTATTTCATCTACTTATAATTTAGGTGTTCCTGAGTACCTCAGAGGAAAGGGTGTTCATTTATAGTTGATACGGAAGTGTTTTGTACTGTTCCAGAATATTCACTGTTACACAGCTGTCATATCCTGCCTGAGCAATGTCATGTAAATAAAATCACTTTATTCTGAATGTATATTATTTTATACATGCGAAAGAACTTGCCCCCCTTCTAACAGCCGTGTACCGCAAGTCTCTAGAGGAATGGAAGGTTCCAAATGACTGGAAAAGAGCACAGGTAGTTCCAGTTTTCAAGAAGGGTCGTTGAGCAGATGCGCAAAACTATAGGCCTATATCTCTGACATCGATCTGTTGTAGAATTTTAGAACATGTTTTTTGCTAGCGTATCGTGTCATTTCTGGAAACCCAGAATCTACTCTGTAGGAATCAACATGGATCCCGGAAACAGCGATCATGTGAGACCTAACTCGCTTTATTTGTTCATGAAACCCAGAAAATATTAGATACACGCTCCCAGGTAGATGCCATTTTCCATGACTTCCAGAAGGCGTTCGATACAGTTCCACACTGTCGCCTGATAAAGTAAGAGCCTACGGAATATCAGACCAGCTCTGTGGCTGGATTGAAGAGTTTTTAGCAAACAGAACACAGCATGTTGTTCTCAATGGAGAGACGTCTACAGACGTTAAAGTAACCTCTGGCGTGCCACAGGGGAGTGTTATGGGACCATTGCTTTTCACAATATATATAAATGACCTAGTAGATAGTGTCGGAAGTTCCGTGCAGCTTTTCGCGGATGATGCTGTAGTATACAGAGAAGTTGCAGCATTAGAAAATTGCAGCGAAATGCAGGAAGATCGGTAGCGGATAGGCACTTGGTGCAAGGAGTGGCAACTGATCCTTAACACAGACAAATGTAATGTATTGCAAATACATAGAAAGAAGGATCCTTTATTGTATGATTATATGATAGCGGAACAAACACTGGTAGCAGCATGATTATATGATAGCGGAACAAACACTGGTAGCAATTACTTCTGTAAAACATCTGGGAGTATGCGTACGGAACGATCTGAAGTGGAATGATCATATAAAATTAATTGTTGGTAAGGCGGGTGCCAGGTTGAGATTCATTGGGAGAGTCCTTAGAAAATGTAGCCCATCAACAAAGGAGGTGACTTACAAAACACTTGTTTGACCTTTACTTGAGTATTGCTCATCAGTGTGGGATCCGTACCAGGTCGGGTTGACAGAGGAGACAGAGAAGATCCTAAGAAGAGCGGCGTGTTTCGTCACAGGGGTATTTGGTAAGCGTGATAGCGTTACGGAGATGTTTAGCAAACTCAAGTGGCAGACTCTGCAAGAGAGGCGCTCTGCATGGTGGTGTAGCTTGCCATCCAGGTTTCGAGAGGGTGTGTTTCTGGATGAGGTATCTAATATATTGCTTCCCCCTACTTATACCCCCCGAGGAGATCACGAATGTAAAATTAGGGAGATTTGAGCGCACACGGAGGCTTTCCGGCAGTCGTTCTTCCCACGAACCATACGCAACTGGAACAGGAAAGGGAGGTAATGACAGTGATACGTAAAATGCCGTCCGCCACACACCGTTGGCTGGCTTGCGAAGTATAAATGTAGATGTAGATATCTACCAAAGTATTAAAAAAAAAATTTGTGTTTTCTTTCAGTTTCACGAGGGGCAGTTCTTGACAATGTGGCCTGGCGCTTATCTACGGGCCTGACAGGTGACAGTCCAGGTCACTACAGCGAAACAGCTAATGACCAATGCCAGGGAGAAGTTGTAGGCGGCACTAACACGAGCTTCGTTGCGTATTATTATAATAAATTTATAAGTGTTTTGAAATGAAATATGGTTACTATGTGCCACACAATTGAAGAAGTATGATCTCGCTGTTTATACAATTTTAATCTTGGCCTTGGTCTAATATTGTGCATTGGTGTAATTGTTTTGACGTGAAATAAATTGATATCAGTGATGAAACATGTAAACGTATATCTAGAGTTGAAGTATTTACTTTATCCAATAATTCCTGGTGAAGTAAACTAAGACAGTCTTCATCACACAAGAATACAAATATTGAAATATATTAGGATTTAGCAAGAAGTGGTGACTTAACTATAAGGCAAATTAACGATGGTTTGCGATGCTATAGAGTATATGTAGAAAAGAAGTCTGGGTGTTAAGCCTTATCTATTGTACCACGCCAGAAGAACATTACTGTTTTTGATAATAGTTGTCATGTCACAATTTGGCTTAGTTCAGTGACCAGACTAAGTAATACTGCCATTGTTAATGAGATAGTAACACCGTAACTTGTCAAAACATAACACGACAATGCAGTTCTCTGCTGTTTTCTATGTCTCCAACGTATGGGTGTAATTTAATACTGGATGGTGACCTTTATGTTTAGGTAAGTGAGCTGAAGCACTGTAAGTGTTTTATCCCCATCCCTTGAATATACTTTCCACTAAACCATTTCATCTGTTTGGGCTTTCGCAGATTTTTGTGTATTTGGTCTTCACAAAATGCTGCTTTCTCAATTTATGTGGATCTACTCCATACTAAAAGAACTGTTGAAAAGTGACTAAAAGAAAATAAGGGAAACTGTAGAAGAGGAGAGACTGGAAGACAAACTATTGAAGATTATGCTTTGCAGCCAGGAGACCACCTGATGCAGTTTGTTAAAACTCTGGTACTGGCAGGGGCAACTGGCTACTATGAAAGGCTACACAGGGTGGCAACAGAGATTACTGAACACCCAAGTAAATTTAATCAGAAAGAGGAGGGTGTGAAACTGAGCAGTACCTGGATTCCAGTACTGAAGCAGATGTGTACCACTCATCCACCAGGTGTGATATCAATAGCAAACACCAGCAACTGATAACAGCCAACTGCACTCGAACTCAAAACAGGTGTCACCACAGATCTGCGCAGAAGCACACGGAAATAGGAATTTTACTTCACTCAGTAGCGAGTTAGGGTACGCACTGGACCTTCAAAAAACTACAACTGCCTTGTAGATGTCATCCAGATGGAGACAAAACATTGGATATAAATATGAAATTAATTTGACCACAGATTAATTACCCAGAAAATTTTAACAAGTGTGACATTTATGGCAGTCAACATTTACAGTTTACATAATGTGATATGTTTGGAGTTTATCTTGTATATAATCACTGCTGTCCTGGGCATAGCGTGTAATTCTTCCAATAGCCGAACTCAGATAGTTCATTACTGACCATCTACACAAGCTAAATCATCAAGAATCAGCACTGCAATCACAGACCTTTATGTACACGGATATATGTAAACCAATGAGAAATTAATCAGCAAGCAAAACTGGAATAGCAACTGTTGCACATTATTTATTTGTTGAGTGTAGGATGATGCTTTCAAAGTTTTTGAACTTTAAGTGTGTCAAAATTCTTCTTTGTGGATATAAATCCTTACCTCTTCTCCAATCTTCCTGGGTTTTGGCATCAAAATTTAATATTGTGGATTATTACAATCACTGTTAGCAATATTAGAAAGAGGATTAACACTCAGAATAAGATTTACTGTATCATACGAAGAGTTTACATTTGCATTCCCTCTTCTCTCCGACAAAAATATGTTCTCAGACTGCAGTTGACAGCCTATCTATAAATTTAACAGCTGATCATAGATGATATTGTCTGCCTTTTCCTCATTCCTCAACATCTGTTACAGTGGAGAAAGGAACACAGGTGTACCATCATGACTAATGCCTCAAATGTCATTTGCCACAATGAGTACGCTGTAAAATAAATTAATATGCGTATGAAGTATCTGTACATAAACCCTTTATGGTATTCACCCTCTATTTAATTTTCAATTCTGCCACATGTCAGAGAAAAATATACTATGGCCCTCATATTTACTATACATTTAGCATGCACTTCAGCACGGTAATAGCATCTGGATAATAATGCAGGATAATACAAGCTTTTCCCCCTCTTAAGTATAATTGTGAAGCTCAAGTTTAAAGTATCTAAAATTAGACAAGAGAAAGAAAGATCATACAACACAGTCTCAGTTCAAATCACACTTGCACTCCAACTAACCTATTTAGACACACCTACACATTACTATCCATGAAATATAAAATTTAGAACACAGTTTTTGGTTTCAAATGTGCCATTAAAACACTGTCAGATTAATACGGAAGACGACTAAAATAATTACGCAGGAAATTGTGACTACCAAACGCCATACAATTTACCTAAAACCCAAAACTGTGTTTATGTCTATGTATAAAACAAATCAGTTAAAATCTGAAATGTGGACATCACAATCATTACACATTTGTGAATAAAATGGTAGTGTCTTATATACAAGTATGTTAACTCCTTAAAATAAAATCCTAAGTTATCTCGTTTTTATTATTTTAATAGAAATTAAAATTCCACGTATACTCAGGCAGCTTAACAACAAACCTTTAAAAAATTAAAGAAATATAAATAAATTAAAAAATAAAACATTGCTTATGTCCGTCTCGGTGCTGATAGTTCACTGTTTGGTCACAAGAGAGCATCCGTTTCCATGTTTGTAGCCTGATGTCATGTTTCGGTTGAGGTGTTTGCCACTATGTTTCATCTTTACTGTGCAAAGCTATGGATACTTAACAACAAAATGTGCACTTTCAGCCTCTGTCCTATATTATTGTTTAGGCAGTGCACAAAACAAAACAAACAAAAAAATTACTGGCTATAGAGATCATGGGTCTGCCATTGAATTTAGGATCTTAGAAAGTGAAGAAGAATGTGGTATTACTTCATTAGAGACAGAGTGACAACAGTTCGTCATCCGACTGACAGCTGCTCACCAGTGGTAAGAGAGATATATGTCCACTGTCCTCAACTCAACTCCTCCAATATTTCTGTTCACAGGAAATCATTGTGAAATATGTGGTTGAACTTCATATCTACACAGAAACTAAAAATGATTAAGTTTCAGGATATTTTAGCCTACGTCCAGTGCACAAGTATACTCAGGATTTTATTAATCGTGATCTTGAAAAATTTGTAATATATTATTTTGAGTTTTAAAAGCTATACTATTATTTCTCTATATAATGTCATTCACTATAAAATGTCTTTCATTAATAAAAAACCTATTTTTTTTTTTGGAATGCAATATGAAAAAAAAAATCATCTTAGCAGTTAAAAACATTTCACCTTGCCTGAATGTTTACGAGAAAGCACACTACAACTCTTGTTTGCTTTATCAGCCATATATTAATATATATCTGCCCCATTTACTTATAACTGTCCCTTAATACCTATCAGTTCTGGTACACAGCAGAATGTCACTTCCTTCACCAACCATGAATGTGTAGACGGCATTCCCACATGGTATGAACATTTGCAGGATGCATGCAAGAGAAAGGGTCTTGGAGAGAAGAATATTACAGAACAAATGCGTTTAATTTGCGTTAGTGCACTCGAATTTGTACGCAACATTATGAAATTCATTTTATGAGTATCTGGAGGACATAATCAAGGGATATCATGAAACAGCCAGTCTAATTACAGTGCTCATTAAAAGTGCCACATAATATTAATTTAAAAACACACCCTGGAGTAGTTTCTTTCATACAACATTAGATGTAAAATAAATCTGGTCCTTGTAGCAGTCATGGGGCACTTGACGTGTACCCTGGATTAGGACTGGAAATGGTCCAACCTAGTATCACCACAGTTTTTGAACAGAAATCAAATGAGAGCCATTGATTTATGGATATGGTTCTGTGGCAAAGGAAGCAACAGTATGGAATGCGTGATTATACACTCCTGGAAATTGAAATAAGAACACCGTGAATTCATTGTCCCAGGAAGGGGAAACTTTATTGACACATTCCTGGGGTCAGATACATCACATGATCACACTGACAGAACCACAGGCACATAGACACAGGCAACAGAGCATGCACAATGTCGGCACTAGTACAGTGTATATCCACCTTTCGCAGCAATGCGGGCTGCTATTCTCCCATGGAGACGATCGTAGAGATGCTGGATGTCGTCCTGTGGAACGGCTTGCCATGCGATTTCCACCTGGCGCCTCAGTTGGACCAGCATTCGTGCTGGACGTGCAGACCGCGTGAGACGATGCTTCATCCAGTCCCAAACATGCTCAATGGGGGACAGATCCGGAGATCTTGCTGGCCAGGGTAGTTGACTTACATCTTCTAGAGCACGTTGGGTGGCACGGGATACATGCGGACGTGCATTGTCCTGTTGGAACAGCAAGTTCCCTTGCCGGTCTAGGAATGGTAGAACAATGGGTTCGATGACGGTTTGGATGTACCGTGCACTATTCAGTGTCCCCTCGACGATCACCAGTGGTGTACGGCCAGTGAAGGAGATCGCTCGCCACACCATGATGCCGGGTGTTGGCCCTGTGTGCCTCGGTCGTATGCAGTCCTGATTGTGGCGCTCACCTGCACGGCGCCAAACACGCATACGACCATCATTGGCACCAAGGCAGAAGCGACTCTCATCGCTGAAGACGACACGTCTCCATACGTCCCTCCATTCACGCCTGTCGCGACACCACTGGAGGCGGGCTGCACGATGTTGGGGCGTGAGCGGAAGACGGCCTAACGGTGTGCGGGACCGTAGCCCAGCTTCATGGAGACGGTTGCGAATGGTCCTCGCCGATACCCCAGGAGCAACAGTGTCCCTAATTTGCTGGGAAGTGGCGGTGCGGTCCCCTACGGCACTGCGTAGGATCCTATGGTCTTGGCGTGCATCCGTGCGTCGCTGCGGTCCGGTCCCAGGTCGACGGGCACGTGCACCTTCCGCCGACCACTGGCGACAACATCGATGTACTGTGGAGACCTCACGCCCCACGTGTTGAGCAATTCGGCGGTACGTCCACCCGGCCTCCCACATGCCTACTATACGCCCTCGCTCAAAGTCCGTCAACTGCACATACGGTTCACGTCCACGCTGTCGCGGCATGCTACCAGTGTTAAAGACTGCGATGGAGCTCCGTATGCCACGGCAAACTGGCTGACACTGACGGCGGCGGTGCACAAATGCTGCGCAGCTAGCGCCATTCGACGGCCAACACCGCGGTTCCTGGTGTGTCCGCTGTGCCGTGCGTGTGATCATTGCTTGTACAGCCCTCTCGCAGTGTCCGGAGCAAGTATGGTGGGTCTGACACACCGGTGTCAATGTGTTCTTTTTTCCATTTCCAGGAGTGTAGAACTGACAATCACATCTCTCTGAAGCATCACAGGGAGCTGTGCAGGTGACAAGTGGCCACTGCTCAGTCTTGGCACAAGCTAGGTACGAGGATTGCCACGCATATACTCATGGTTGGTTTAATTCTCTCATGATCAATAGTGTAACTAATCTTCAAAAATGTAAGTCTTGCTGAACAGTGCACCGGGGTTCTGAAATTTGTCCAAGGCCGTACAAAACTTTTATGAATTTCGAGCAACTGTGAACTGTCTCCCACACATGACCTATTAATAACATCATGTGGCTCAATGGCCTGGACCAAGTCTTTCAATTGGTCATTACTTCAGCAACTTGCATGTCCCTTAACTGCCCCAGTTATCCAAACAGAGAAAGGGTTTGATGAGGAATCCAAACCACATTTCATTTCTGGCAAATCCTTACATCGTTGAGGTCCGATCGACATTTGATCCTGAAACCTCTTGATTTACAAGTATGCACTTTTACAGCTAAACCATCAGACCTGACCCATGACCTGAAACTAAGACATTTCAGATGTTCATCTTGAGTGGTTTTCCTTAGATATGATACTCAAGACAGTTTAAAATTATACACAAGGCTCAGAAACTACAAACCTATAAATTTAACAACAGTTGTGACGAAGCAAGCTGGGATCTCTTTACTTCCTTTCTGGTTTTGCCATCTGCCTCCTTAAATTCATTTTTTAATTTTTGACTAAGTACTACTAACATACATGAGTATAATCTGCATTTTCATAAAAGAGAAAGGCTGTCCCTCAGTCCCAAAAAATACAGCACCAGATCTAATTTGGGGCTTAGTTTCGTGTATGCGATAATTATTTTGACTGCTTTTGTGGTCTTATAAAAAAATATAAATTGTGTACTAATTATAAACATTTGGAAGAAAAACTACTGGGATTCTTAAAGTATTTTTTGGCTTTATTTGAAAATGTATTAGCAAAGCCTGCCCTTATTTAATACCAAAATAATTACCAGATTTGTAAAAAGCTTGTTTGCATAACTATATCTGTTAATTTCATTATTTAAACAAATAATTTGGCCTAACCTTTGTGATGGAAGGAACTGTTAAAGAGGAGGAAATTTTCGATGTATTCAGTTAATTGGATGAGTTATGTTTCAATTGCAATTTCTGTAACTTAAACATTGAACAATGTATAGTTTCAGTGCCTATTATTGTGAAGATGTATAAATGGCTGAATTTTGGTCCCGAGACAGTCTGCCCACAGCCGATTTTCAGATGGGAAGTCTGTATCATTAGAATAACAATAATGCTTTAACATTGGAATTAGTGTAACACAAATAGGTTGTGTGTTAAAACAATGACAGTGTCTGTTCAATTGATTTGAGAAATAAAATCACACATAGTGTATTATTATTCTGAAAGAACTGTGAGGTTAGGTATTTACTGCCCATAGATGTTCAACAGAAAACTATTGTAGCAGAATGCTGATGTTTGCCTGCAAACTATCAATGAGGCTTATCAAAAGTTAACCAATAGTGAACTGACCGTATAACTGTGTAATACTGGGGGATTGTGAGCAGTGAAAGTAAAGAACTGTGAAACAAAGCTGTACAACTGTCAGCTAAATCATTTACAGTAGTCAGTATTGAATTTCCACTCCATTTTTTAGCCAGCATAACAATGCCATACATTGACACCAAGGACTATCAACGAAGAAATAAAGCAAGTGAACGTCACACAGTGTCCTCCCATTTGCAGGACTCTTTCAGAACTATTTGTGCACTTACAATACTTTGGTTTGAGGTAGGGTTTTGGAGTTACCCCCACCCATGAGTTGGCAAATTATCCTGACACTCATATTAATACATTAAAGTGTGCTTGGAACATTTCTTTTTTAAGATGCCGCAAAATTCTGTTTTGGGTTTGGTTATGAACACGTAAAATATCACTAACCTGAGACAGAAGTTGTAACCTCACTGTAAAAACCATTCACCTGACTTGCAATGCACCCTTTCAAGACTGGTATGTGCATCCATGGTGATTTTTTAATGTTATAGTCATTAGGCTGTGCTCCAAAGTATATTTCTGTACCCAATGTTCCTTGTTCCAATGGACCATGTGGTAATGCTCATAATGCAAAAATTATCAAAATCACCTGACATGTCCAAGTTACTAGATGTTTCAGGCGCGCGCGTGCGCGTGTTTTCACACATATGGTACATCTCAACGAATGCCTCATTCAGTGTCCTGAAAATGATGCACAATACCAATATATGAGTCACAAAAAGCAAAGCGGTATTCCATGACGAGGCGAATTTGATAGATGTATTGCTGTGGCATACATCCCAATCTCTAAGGAATTTACTTCAGAGCTGTAGCTGGAAGAGTATCATGACAGACGCAGACCATCAGACTGTGTCACAGCTTGTGTGTAAAAGTTATTTCCATACAAGGTAAGGAATGGTTCTTTATCAATTTTTGAAGGTATATTCCCAACGGAATTTAATTAAATGGATATTTTCAGTGGCAATGCACATTACAGACTGATAATCCTGCAACAAAATATGGTATTTTCAGTAAGTGAAGAGAAACTAAGAATGAAGCCACCGGTAGATGGATGGATAATATTTAAGTCCCGCAGTCACAAAGTCACTAATTATATTTTGTCTAGTACCAATTCTTTTCTTTTTTTTAAATTTTATTTGAATTTTAAATCTACTATCAAACAGAAATGTTAATTAATCAATAATGATTCATAATCTTTTAATAAAACTAACATTCTCATTTTTAATAATTAATCATATGAAAATTTGAGTATTCACAAAAAATTGAAATTTGGTACAAAAACGCAAACCTCAAGACTGAATAAAGCTAATCACCACAGAGAGGATGTGGTTGGCAGCAGACAGGTACATTTAATAACACACTGTTAGATTTTAGCAATCAGAAACTAATTAAAGACTTTGTCCAATAGCTAAAATTGAGCAGGCTACTATTATATGTGCCTCCCAGCTATTTGACACCACATCTATGTCGTGAGTAGCATTCTATTCTAATACTGACATTGATCTTTCACTGTGGATTTTCGTAATACACAAGTTGTGTGAGAAAACTAACGAGATTTATTTTCTTCAAATAAAAATATCGTCCCATTCAAAGTAGTTCCTTTCAGCCAATGTACACAGCAGAAACGTCATTCCAGTCTGGGTAGCAACACTGAAAGGTTTGAACCGGTAGGGTCTTTAACATGTCAGTCCTTTTAAGACATTTTTCAATTTTGGGAAAAGAAAACAGTCACAAGGACTCAGCTCAAATGAATAGGGGGGCTGCAGAACTACAGGAATGCCTTCTGAGGGAGAGAACACCGTAACGGAGGGGCTCTGTGACACAGGGCATTGTCAAGATGCAGCATCCGCATGTCTCCAATGTACGGTGTCACTTTATTCACCCTTTTCCTGAGCCTTTCAATTACATCTTTGTATACCACTTGGTTGACAGTTTGACCAGACGAAAATCTCACAAGAGCATGCACACATTTTATATTTTCAACGGTTTGTGATGTTGATTGTCTCCCTGAGCAATGTTCATCTTCAGCATATACTCAGCCTTCAAAAAATGATTTGTGCGAGTGAAAAACTCGTGCTCTTGAAAAGAAATGTTCCCCATAGACCAGTTCCAACTTTCAAAGGACACACTCATGGATTTCCCAAGTTTAACACAAAACTGTTTGCGTAACGTTCCTCTAAATTTTGCTGTTCCATTTTCATAACACACAACACAAACACAGTTTCACTGATGGCATTCTCGAAAATCACTTGATGGCTGTACAGAACAAACTCTGACTGAGCATCTGTTAGGGATGAATCCACCGGTCTACACAAGAAGAACAGCACAGTGTTGCCAGATCGCTCACAGTGTTGTCACTCACTATTTTTCTCACACACCTTGTAGATACATTAAAAAAATATGAAATAGGCTAGATTGCTAGTCACTCTATAAACTGGATGCTGGCAATAGACCTGCACATTTAAAAGTAAGACTCAGCTTTCATGGAGTCCTCCACACACACACACACACACACACACACACACACACACACACTCTCTCTCTCTCTCTCTCTCTCTCTCTGCATAACCAGTTGCCTCTGTGCAACTCTAAGCCCCGACTTTTGTGTGTGTGTGTGTGTGTGTGTGTGTGTGTGTGTGTGTGTGTGTGTGTGTGTGGAAGGGGGGGGGGGATTTTTACATGTGGAGGAGGACTGTCCAATTGATTAATCCACTTTGAAATATGCGTGTCTGCTGTTCAATGCCTTGTCTACGGTGGTGGGCAACAATCTATCCCATTGCATATAGTTGTTATTGCACAAATTTCCCATTATATAAGCTGGCTAAGCTTGCTGAGCTATTTGGCATTTAGTATCACCCAGGATTAATACAAATTTCTGGAACAGAATCTGGTAATTAAGATATCACACATGAATTGTTAATATAAGCAGCAGTTAATTTAAGTGCATACATCAGTATACATAATTTTGTGAGTTTTCTAATTAGTACTAACAAGTAAATCCCCGATTCTTTAAAGAATCTCTCTCTCATGTATAGCTCAGCTCCAAATGTCCAATAACTTTACAAATGAGTCAGAGTCTTAAATATTCAACGTTATGCATATAACTGAGAAACTCTTTGAAAAGGTTTGAAATTATGCCATTAAACTTGTTGGAAGTCGCTAACTGCTCTCATTGTAAAACACTGGATGAAGAAAGTCAGGTAATTTACTCTCCATGTTAAGCAACAGCAAATTTTTCATGCATCTCAATGTTTATCGCATCATATCTCCTGGATTGTGAATCACGCAATGATATAATATTGCAGGTATATTTGGATACTGTCTGCAAACTGTGTTGTGAATTTAGTCAGTAGTAAAGAAGTATTAATTAAAATGTCATATCTGATGCTCAAGTTTTACTGCATGAACAGCGAAAATGTAATAAGCAATAAACTTTTTCCTTTCATCGTTTCCTGGGGGTGTCAGAAAGACAGTTTCATTAAAATTTGAAATTATGAGTAAAGTTTGTTGCAAACTACTAAGCGATCCGATTCTTAAGTACTGGGTGAAAAAAGTCCAGGTATTTGCACGCTGTCAGTTACACTGTCTTAAAACTGTTTCTAACTGCAATACTTGTCTTATTGTGTTAAACTTCTAACAATACATAATACCTCTTAATGAGCAGATAATGACAGTATTATGAATCTTTAAATTTGGTCAATAATTATGTGAAATCTTAAGAATAAAATTTTTGTTGCCCTTGGAAGCTGTCATATACTCATCCTTCAGCTGGTTCTGGGATTCCGGGACAGTCACTTAGTAATATAATGTGTTTTATTTTCGTGCTGTTTTTTATGTGGAATTATCAAGTATTTTAGTGAACGAAAATTATGTCTATCGTCTAAGCATCTTTAATAGTTGTCTCGCTCTCAATTTGAGTGTCTCTTGGTTGCCAGATCACTGAAAATGTGGAACGTCATGTACGAGAAAATGGATTTTTTTTTTTTTAATTGTACAATTACAAAATTATACTGAATATGGGTTTGCACACATCACTTCAAAGACTGCTCAAGATCTTGTCATTTGTCTTTCTTAAACATGTTAAAGACTTAAAAATTTGGTTCAGAAATTATAGAAATAACAGATGATAAATTCTACCCAGAAAACACAAAGGTGAGGACAAAGATTCCAGAATATACAAAGTTTGTTTCTGCACAAAATTTTATAGGAAACACTGAACAGGAAAGTATAGGACGAAATATTCAAGCAGGTTTCAGTAAATGTACAAATACAAAGCAGAGTCAAGTTGCCAGGCAGCATGCTCCAAGTTTTATTATTAAAGGAAAACAAAAACTTCTGTCTGATCTTAGACAAAGTGTAACCATTACAATGACAAGAGGGAGACAGTCCCATGTGTTACGTATGAATGTAACACCTAGAACCACAACTGCAACTTTCATTTGTTTCAGTACACATAATTGTGCTTCCTCTTGACATTTACCTAGTACATGCAGAATAATAATCATTACACATGGGGAATTCTTTCATCTTTCAGATCAATACAGAAACAACAAATTAATAAATTACTACAAACCTGGATCTTCGAGAACGTGATCGTCTCTCTTCCTCTTCTCTCATTCTACGGTGTTCATCCCTTTCTCTGCCTCTTTCACGATTCCTTTTCCGTTCTTCTTCTTCCCTCAATCGATTCCGTTCTCTTCTTTCCTCTTCACGTTTCTTTTCTTTTTCCTCACGAGCTTTCTGACGTGCTGTCTGAAGCAACACACAATATTCAAATTACACAAAGAAAGTAGTGAAAATCCTTAGCTACTAGGTACCTGCCGTTGGCAGTATGAGTAACAAAATTAAAGCAGTTGGCAGTATGAGTAACAAAATTAAAACTAACTATCAAAGATGCTCATGAGACGCAACATAGTTGTTACCAGCATTATTTTATAATTCTAAATAAAAATGCAGTACAAACACAAAGATTCATGATGCTCATGAGCCACGGTTTGGTCCCTCTTTGAAAGCAAGCCCCACGCGCCTGGTGTACGTCACTTCTTGCGGCTTGGAGCTCATGGTGCCAGGGTGTGTGGTGGAGCCATGATGGGCAGTGAGAAGCAGCAGCGGATTGGATGGCTAGTTGGTGTTCTGAAGTCGGACCGGGGGGGGGGGGGGGGGGTGGGGGGGGGGGGGTGAGCCGCGCAGAGTCCGTGGGCAGTATGTGCCCTCTGGCTGAATCTGACGTGCCATGGAGTGATTGGTAGCCTTTTAAATTTTTGCCTATTTAATAGTTGTGGACACGGGTGTTATCTATAGATGGAACATTTGTGTGGTCTTGGCAATTTGAATTTGCTGTTGGTTCCTTGGTGGAAATCATCTTATACAAGGAGCTTTCTGATCCGATAAACTGCTCGATTTGAGTAATGTTGCTCAACTTAATACCTTGTACATTGAAGGTCTCTGAGGGGAAAGATTAGTCTGAAGTGACAGAAGAAGAAACAGGAGTTTAAAGAGATAGGGGATCCAGTATTAGAATCAGAATTGAAAAGAGCTCTGGAGGACTTAAGATCAAATAAGGCAGAAGGGATAGATAACATTCCATCAGAATTTCTAAAATCATTAGGGCAAGTGGCAACAAAACAACTATTCACACTGATGTGTAGAAAGTATTAGTCCAGCGACATACCATCTGAGGTTTGGAAAAATATCATCCATACAACTCCGAAGACTGCAAGAGCTGACAAGTGCATGAATTATCGCACAATCAGCTTAATAACTCATGCATCCAAGTTGCTGACAAGAATAATATACAGAAGAACGGAAAAGAAAATTGAGGATGTGCTAGATGACAATCAGTTGGGCTTTAAAAAAGATAAAGGCAAGCACAGGTACAACAACAAAAATTACAAATAACCATATGTTTGCGTTTTCTGGCCAGTTACCATTTGGCTTTTCATAGGCACAAACCATTCTTTGGAAACATTGTTACAGGTGACAAGAAATGGTGCCTTTATGCAAACTTAAAGAAGAGGAAAGAACAGCTTTGCCTATCAAAAAAAGCAACACCCCATGTGAAGGGTGATGAATACCCTAAAAAAATTGTGCTTTTAGTGGAACCAAACTGGCATTCTTGATCACAGAAATTGCTATCAAGAAATGAAATGAAAAAACTGCTGATGTACTGAATAGGTACTCACTGTTACTTTTGAAAATAGAACACACAGTAACCTGTGTTGTTAGCACTGTAAAAATGGCACGAACTTATGTACTGATCCAATGCAAGGACACACCTCAAAGTCATGAATTTTTTATGAGTGTAGTTCACATATTTCCGCATGTGATGGTAAAGTATGACAACAGGAATGTTTAGAGTGAGTGCACACAAAAATCCATGATGTATATTCACTTGAAACCAAGTTATTGGTTATGATATATGCTATTACTGTCTAGGAACTCACCATAAGTTCATCCAATGCAGATTTAAGCTTGGCGTAACCAACATGTTGCTTCCCCATCAGATGATCATCAATTCGTTGTTGTGCATCTCCAACAATTAAAAATGCACCACAGACATCACAGACTTCCATCTGTTTCTCTTGTGAAGCCGCCAGTTCAGCTGTCTGCAAGCATTATAAACATATACTCTGTGTTACATATCTATTAGATTCCCATGAGCAGCTGATTTAGAGATGGTTTCTACAACAGAGAAAGGATGGTCATGTGACAACATATGGAAATAGTTCTGTGTGGCAGTTCTCGTGTAAGTGGTGTGGTGAGTAAAGGATGGATAAGAGGTGTGCAATTGTAATGGGTTAATTGACAAAAGGAGAAAATGTAAAAATGCGGTATATGAAGTAAATGAAAGCAAATATAAATGTCTAAAAATGAGATTAGCACAAAACGGAAAATGGCTAAGCACGAATAGCTAGAGGAGAAATGCAAGGCTGTAGAAACATGCTGAACGGATATCAAGGGCTCAGATGGCATACTAGTACTAAGCAAAGAAGGGAAAGCTAAAAGGTGAAAAGAATATATGGAAGATGAATGCAATGAAAACAAATCTGAGGAAATGGCTCTGAGCACTATGGGACTTAACATCTGAGGTCATCAGTCCCCTAGAACTTAGAACTAATTAAACCTAACTAACCTAAGGACATCACAAACATCCATGCCCGAGGCAGGATTCGAACCTGCGACCGTAGCAGTCGCGCGGTTCCGGACTACAGCGCCTAGAACCGCTTGACGAATCTGAGGACAATAGCATAGAAAGAGAAGAGTAAGAAAGTAAAGATGATATGGGATATACGATACTGTGAGAAGAATTTGATGGTGCACTGAAAGACATAGATGGAAACGAGGTCCCTGGAGTAGACATTTCCTCAGAATTATTAAGATCTCTGGGACAGCCAGCCATGATAAAACTTTTTCACGTGGTATACAATATGTAAGAGGCAAGGGAAACACCCTCAAATAGGAAAAATTCCAATTCTGAAGTAGACCTGTTCACACTAACAAACCACCATGCTTGCAAACTACTGACTTAAGTTATTTAGACGGGCGAGGAAAAGCAAGGAGATGATCTAAGAGAAGACTAGTTTGGGGTCCAGAAAAATACGCAAAACACAAGGCAATACAGATCTTACACATTTTCTCAGAAGACAGGCTGAATAAAGGCAAACTTATGTTTATAGCATTTGAAGATTCAGAGAAAGCTTCTGATAATGGTGACTTGACTACATTCTGAAACTCTGAAGGTAGCGGGAATAAAATACAGAGAGCAAAATGTTATTTTCAATTTGTACAGAAACCAGACTGCAGTTACAAGAGTCAAACGACATGAAAGGGGAACAGTTGTTAAGAACTGAAACACAGATGTTCTATGCCAAGTACTTTGAAACGTATTTATTCACCGAGATAAGAAAGTAACTCTTCCACAGCAGTTAGAGATCAGCAGCATGAAAGAAAACCCAAGCATCATGCATATACACATCTACAGCACCTGGCGAGTGGCATAGCAGGATGTGTATACAATCCATAGCAGCAAAAAGTTAATTTACTTGGTATAGAACTCTCAATTTCCATAAAATAGGCAACAGTTCAATTCAACGTGCTGACACTTAAAAAAACAGTTGATACCAAAAGTCACTTATGCTGTCACCAGCTTTTCTGTGGCATGCTGCTATTGGTAATGGTTCGTGTGATCGATCACAAGAAGCCAACATGACAAATCATGTTCAGAAGCAGATAGTCAATGATATTTTCCTTTGTAACTTCCTTTGCTTCATAAATATATTTAGCTATTATTTTGTTCACTTGTAGCAATTTAAGCTTTGCTAATAAGACGGAATGTAACCAAAACCTTGGAACATGATTACTTTTCGAAGGTAATAGACAAATATGCCTCAACGAAATACGATGAATCCCAAGACAACTGTTGTTAACCAATGAGAGTGCTCATTCAGAAATAAAATGGGGTATTTCGTTCTGTTAAGTTGTAAGTGGACAAGATCATCGAATTTTCAGTAAAATCAGAAATAAGAAATACATGCAGTTTATTGCCAATACGAAAGCTTATCTCAACCTATGCTATCCAGCAATGTATTATGGTAGTCAAATTTTGTGTTGAAATTTGTTTGCTTCGCCAAGTCACAACCAAATTGTCATAGTCCAACCTAACCTAGACCTTGGGCTGTACTAGTCAATTAACATAACTTTAAGATGTGCTGTTACTCTCAAGTTAATCATTATCTTGGAAATCTAGACATTTGCAAAGAAAACATTATTGTTAAAATCAACAAAATGGCAGTCTGACTGTAATTGAAGTAGTGATTACAAAAAACAAATTTTCCAGTACAGTCAGAAGCGCATGCTTGTTTCTTTTGGGAACAAGTTATAACACACACACACACACACACACACACACACACACACACACACACCAGTGCGCACGCAACAGCAACTCACACACACATGACCACAGTCTGTGGCAGCTGAAGTCACACTGCGAGCAGCAGCAGCAGTGCGTGATGAGAGAGGCAACTGGGTGGAGGTTAAGGAGGAGACTAGGGTGGGAATGGGGGAGGGATAGCAGGGTAATGACGGGGGATGGTGAGTGCTGCTCGAGAGCATGCAGGGATGAGGTGCAGGGAGGATGGGCAGCTAAGTGCAGTCAGGAGCTTAGACAGAGGGTGGGGGAGAGGTGGTGGGATGGGGGGTGGGGGATAGCAGAAAAGAAGTAAAAAGAGCGTGGGTGGAATCGAGGACTGAGTAGTGCTGGAATGGGAACAGAGCAGGGACTGATGGGTGAGGACAATGACTAATGAAGATCAAGGCCACGAGTGTTACAGGAACTGTGCAGGTGGGAACTCTCCCTGCAATATATCCTACTTTTCTGTAACCCTCCTGACCTCAATTTTGATACTCATAGTCCTCACCCATCAGCCCCTTTCCTTTCCTCATTCCAGCACTACACAGCCCTATATTCCACCCACACACTTTTTACCTCTCTCGTTTCCTGCCCCCCCCCCCTCCCCCACCTCTCCTCTGCTTTCCAGCTAAGCTCCCAAATGCACCTAGCTGCCCACCCTCCCTCACCTCATCTCTGTACACTCCCCCACCCCTACCCTGCTATCCCTCCTCCCCATTGCCCCAACCCCCTCCTTGCCCCCACCCATCATGCACTGCTGCTGCTGCTAGCAGTGTGGCTTCAGCTGCCACAGACTGTGGTCATGCACGGGCAAGTGTGTGTGTTCCATTTTTGACAAAGGCCTTGTTGGTCAAAAGCTGTATTTGCGACAGCCTATCTACGACTCAGCATCTCTGCTTATGCTAAGTAGCAACTGTCCTTTTCATATTATTGTTAAAACCCATTCTGGATTTTCCATTGTCTAAATTCTTTGTTTAGTAATAAGACCTTACTCAAACTGCCATTCTACAATTTTATCTTGACAAATTAAATCAACTCTGTTGGAATACAAAACAATATCACCAAACTTCCAGAAATTTTTGAGAAACATGCAACACAAAAAATATATAAAAATCAGTAACCAACCTTAACATTCTAGATAACCAGATGAATGGAAGTTACTGCTCTTCATTTCAAAAATAAGAACATATTAGATCCAGTGATTCCCACTGGTTACTGTGTACTGTCACGTGACTAAGAGCTATCTCAAGGCATTGCCAGCAACATCTGTAGTAGTAAAGTAGTAGAGGGGTTTTGTGGGCGCACGACAGCAAGGTCTTCAGCGCCCGTTCAGTATCATAGTGAGACGGGTGTCAAGAAAAAAAAAAAAAAAAAAAAAAAAAAAAAAAACTCAGAACATTTACATAAAACGGAACATAAAACATGGGGAACAATCATTGAAAAATAGGTGCTCACCCACACCGAAGCGTGGGATGAAGCAGGGCGTCAGCAGTAAAACATGGACAACACAGGAAGAAAATGGTAGAGGGAGCTAAAACAATGTAGCAGATGGAAGTGGCTGGCTGACCGCAAGGAAAAAAGGGAGGAGTCAGCCACTCTGCAATACACTAAAACCTCCAGCCTAAAAGTTTAGGCCAGAGTCCAGACACATCACAAAACTTAAAAACCCTAGACACACACGTCTCATCGTTAGCTACAACACAAGGCAGATCCCCATCAACTTGTGCTTCTGCCCTTGCATCACGGTATAAAATGCAGTCTGTTAAAATGTGCTGGACAGAGATGTGCACACCACAAGCATCACAAAACGGAGGATCCTCCCGCCGTAATAAATAGCTATGCGTCAGAGGACAGTGCCCGATCCGAAGACGTGTGAGGGCCACCTCTTCCCGCCTGAGCAACCGGCAGGAGGAACGCCACGGCCGAGTGGTTGACTTTACTGACCACAGTTTATTGGCCGTCACCGCCAGCCATTCGTCCTCCCGCAACTCCATGCACTTCCTGTGGAGTGCAGCGATGACTGACTGCAAGGGGATAGGACACTGGACCACATCCTGCTCTCTGCAGGCCTCCTTGGCAGCCCGATCAGCCTGTTCATTGCCCCATATGCCGACACGACCAGGCACCCAGCAGAAGGATACCTCTTTACCCCGCTGTTGGAGCAAGTACAGTTGGTCATGTATCAGCTGGACCATCTCCTCAGTCGGGTATAGGTTCTGCAGTGATTGTAAGGCACTAAGAGAATCGGAGCAGAGAAGAAATCGATCGCCCCGAACACGATGCATCTGCTCCAGTGCCTTCAGGATCGCGTGGAGCTCCGCTGCGAAAATGGTATATTCAGCAGGGAGGCGAATCCGGGTAACATCATCAGGGAACACCACAGAACAGCCAAGGAAAGTCTCCTGTTTGGAGCCATCAGTATAAACGACAGTGAAACCGTGATGCACATCTAAAATGTTAAAAAACAGAGATTGAAATGTAAAATCAGGTGTACCATCTTTCTTAAAATTAGTCAAATCTAAAATAAGTTTGGGTCTCCGGAGGAGCCAAGGTGGAGATCTGCTCCAACCGCGACATAAAACACGAAGACCAGCCATAGACATCGCACCGAGGCAATCCTGTGCGCGAATCCCATAGGGCTGCGTCGCACGTTGCCGGTTATGAAACAATCGTGCCAGAGGAGGCTGAGCAACGGTATGGTATGCAGGGGTGTATGGTGTGAACAAAGTTTTATACGCCTGGCGCACTGTAAGTAGCCGTCGCCGCATATGAAGTGGCGGTTCACCAGCCTCTGCACAGAGGCTTGGTATGGGGCTAGTTCGGAATGCCCCAGTGGCCAACCAAAGACCTTCATGGTGCACAACGTCCAACAACTTTAAGTAAGAAGGCCTCGCAGACCCATACACAGTGCACCCATAATCGAGCCGAGATCGCACAAACGCCCTGTAAAACTGGAGCAGACAAGTCCTGTCAGCTCCCCATGTACTGTGGCTAAGACATTTTAAAATACTTAAAAGCCTTAAGTGACCGCCGTTTCAGGTCTTTAAGATGAGGTAACCACGTGAGCTTCGAGTCAAAAATGAGCCCCAGAAATCTCACAGTGTCTTTAAAAGTAAGAATAGTGTCCCTCATCCTCAACTCAGGAAAGGTTAAAATCGAACGAGAACGGTTAAAAAGAACACATACAGACTTCTCGGTGGAAAACTTAAAACCACTCTTCTGCGCCCAGTCATCCAAACGCCTAATCGTAAGTTGCAACTGACGAGTTGTCGTTGCAAGGCTTGAAGAAGAGTAAAACAAAGAGAAATCATCCACAAACAAAGAACACTGGACAGGACTTTTCACTATGGACGTAATGCTATTAATAGCGATGGCAAAGAGAGTCACACTTAAAACGCTACCCTGAGGGACACCATTCTCCTGCGCAAAGCGATCAGACAGGACATCACCAATTCGGTATCTAAAATATCGTGGCGAGAGGAAAGACTGAATAAAAAGAGGAAGACAACCATGAAAACCCCATTCGTGAAGCTGCTCCAGGATGAGATGCCTCCAAGTGGTATCGTAGGCCTTCTCGATGTCGAAAAATACACCTAGAAGGTGATGACGGCGTAGGAAAGCTTGTTGTATAGCCGCCTCCAGGAGGGCAAGGTTATCGAAGGTGGAACGAAACCTCCTGAACCCACACTGAAAGCGACTAAGGAGTTGCCGGGATTCTAATATCCAGACAAGGCGGCGGTTGACCATCCGCTCCAAGGTCTTCCCTATGCAACTAGTGAGGGCAATACTACGGTAGCTACTTGGGCTCATGCGGTCTTTCCCAGGTTTTAAAAAAGGATTTAAAACTGCCTCACACCACGCGTCAGGAAAGTGACCCGACGCCCAAATGGCATTAAAAAGTGCGAGGAGTATTTCTCTGTTGCGCATTGTGAGGTGCCATAGCATACTGTAATGGATCCTGTCGAGACCAGGGGATGTGTCATGAGCTCCAGACAATGCAGAATCCAGCTCCCACATAGAAAATGGGCAGCTGTAAACTTCATGAGAGGTGGACTGGAAGTTCAGACTACATCTCTCAGCAACCGCTCTATGGCGCTGGAAACCTGGATCCTGACTGGTTGTTGCAGTAACTGTGGCAAAATACGCTGCCATAGTCTGGGCAATGTCCCGCGGATCCGTGTGGAGAGTGCCGTTAGTCATTACAGCAGCTATGGGGCACCTCCCTCCTCTGCCAGAAATTCTCCTGATGGTCTCCCACACAATGGAACTTTTGGTGGAACGATTAATGGTGTTCAGGAACGTTTGCCACGACCTCTTCTTGCTCTCACGAATAATGCGGCGACATCTTGCCCTCGCCACCCGAAAGGCTGCAAGATTCTCAGCAGTCAGTCGACACTTGAACCGACGCAGAGCCGCACGCCTGGTCCTGATTGCAGAGTGGCATTCGGCACTCCACCAAGGCACAGGTGGCCTCTTCTGGTGTCCTGTGGACTGTGGAATGGATGCTGCAGTGGCGTGGTGGACCGTTTTGGTAATATGATCCACCCACACCTCAACATTCGCACAGTGTTCGAATTGGGCCAACTGGCTGTAAAGTGTCCAGTCGGCTCCACTGAGCACCCATCGTGTTTGTCTCCTTTCGGGGCCCACGCCATCTGGCAGGTGAATCCAGATTGGGAAATGATCACTGCCGTGCAAGTCAGCAACCACTTCCCAGTGAGCACTGGCGGCAAGAGCTGGAGAGCAAAGCGAGAGATCAATGGCAGAGAACGACCCAGTCACCGTGCAGAAATGAGTACTCTGTCCTCCATTGAGCAAGTAGGCACAGGATGACAGGAGAAGCCCCTCAATTGCCCTACCCCTGGGGCAGGTAATTGCAGAGCCCCAAAGCACATTGTGGGCATTAAAATCACCACAAATAATGAATGGCTGGGGGAGATGTGTAAGAAGGTCGGTGAGGGCCGCTTCATCAAGAGCATCATGTGGGGGCAAGTAAAGTGAACATACAGTCAATGGATGACGCACATGCACGGACACAGCGACGGCCTGTAAAGTCGTCGTAAGTGAGAGAGGCGAGGAGTGGTAGTCCGTCCTGACGAAAATACCTACGCCGCCTCTAGCTCTCTCTCCACGCAGGTCGTCCTTTTTGTGGAGTGAATAGCCTCGTATCTCAGGGGAGTATGATGGATGGAAATACGTCTCCTGGAGACAGAGACACAGTGGTCTACCCTGAGAGAGTAGACAAAGTTCCTCCACATGCGACCTGAACCCTTGTAAGTTCCACTGGAGTATGGGAGCCATCTATGTTGGGGGTAGCATCTTCATCCTGTCTCTCTGACGGGGCGGGGAGACCGCAGCAGGTGGAGGGGCAGGCGTGGGACGAGATGATTGCCCCACACATACATCGTACTCCATCAACTCTGGGGAAGAGTCAGATGAAGGCTCACGTAAAACAACATCAGCATGGTCAGATGGTTTACCACGGGATTTGACCCGCTGTTGCTGCTGTACAGTAGCTTTCTGTGGTTTGGTGGACTTTGGGGGAGCTGATGTGGGAGTGGTAATTGGCGCACTGGGCTTGGGAACAACCTCAGCTGTGGGAGGCGCGAGGGGCTGGACCAAGTTCGCCACTGTACCTTTGTCTGCCGTTCGAGTAGGGGCTACTGGCTCTGAAACACTGGCTGCGTTGCAAGTGCACTGACAGCTGCAGGTGTTAGTGCAAACACTCACCACCTCAGTCTGCGTTGAGGCATCGACTTTTGGAGTATGCTTCTGTACCAGGGATGCAAAAGATGTAGCAAATGTGGGAGGTTGCATCGACTTATAAATCTTCTTGGCCTCACCATAGGGGATACACTTGGTTGTTTTT
Source organism: Schistocerca nitens (assembly GCF_023898315.1). NCBI lineage: Eukaryota > Metazoa > Arthropoda > Insecta > Orthoptera > Acrididae > Schistocerca > Schistocerca nitens. The sequence continues at coordinate 186,133,506 of NC_064615.1, read as the reverse complement.
ATTTCCTGGACCTTGCGTTCCTCTAAAAATATTCGGCAGTCCCTACTCCAAACAGGGTGGTTCCCAGAGCAATTAATAAATTCAGCCGGAGACGAGCAACCAACTCCTTCATGAGCAGTCTGACCACAGTTTCCACAAGTCGCTTCGCCTTTACAGCCTAAGGTGGTATGCCCAAAACGCTGGCATTTAAAACAGCGCATTGTGGTCGGGAAATAATGCCTCACACTAAGGTAAAGGAAGCCAGCTTTAACATGTTCAGGAAGTTTTGTGCTACTGAAGGTTAGAATAAAGGAGTCGGATTTGACAAGAGTGCCAACAACCCTCTTCATGATGTGTTGGACATCAACAATACCTTCTGGAGCCCACCCACGTTGCAGTTCTTCCTTGGGAATATCAACTAGATCCCGGCATGTCACAACACCTTTGCTGTAGTTCAAGGTGCTGTGCAGTTCAGTGTCTATGGCATACTCTCCAAGGAATGTAGCAGATTGGAGGTTAGTTGCTTGCTGGGAAGTGGAAGTTTCCACTAGCAAGGTCCCTTTACATAAGCGCTTCACCGATTTTAAGGAGCCACAGATTCCCTCCAATCCCTTTTGTATATAGAAGGGCAAAACCTACTCAAAACTACCCTCCTTCCATTTCACAACGAGAAACACATTCGGATTACCAGAATGCATTCTGTGACCTAAGACTGGACTTTTTAAAGAAGCGCCGGAGTCAGGGGGACTGACTGCACGGGCCCTCTTAAGAGACTGGGTGTTAGAACCTTCCAGCGGCCCACCCTTTCCGCTGGGAGGAAGAAAAGAGGATTTTGAAGGATCCATCACGGTCCCACGAGCAGCTAGTGAACTAGAAGTCCACCTAGACAGAGCCCCGCGTGCCTAGGTAAGCCTTAGACAACTGAGGTGCGGCAGGTTCCCCAGAGTTTGCCCGCTATCGACTGTTCCACCTCAACAGCCATGCATCTCATCAGCGTGCAGCACACCTTGAGATTGAGGTTTTTTTTATAGAGGTTTATTCCATCCTCGCGATCCGGGCGGTCAAGCCAAGATCCCCATTCCCTGAGACACACAACGTTCCACCGCCGCGCCGCACGGTGGTCGCTGAAGTATGCTCAGAGCTTACGGTGACAGGGGACTGGCGGCGCTTACCAGTCCCCAGCTCAGGAACCCCGGGGTCGCCAAGCCCGTACCCAGCAAATGAATGCTGAGCCCCTGGGGGCGCCAGCAACATCTGTCAGCACTGTTACGTGCACTTTATCGCATATTTCCTTGTTATGGACAACAAGGTCCAGAATCAAACAGCTTTACAAGGAAGATTACAAAATAAGAGTATCACTTAAGAACCACAGTCAGCATGCTTTACGGAATTTAATCCTATTGGACGTATCTACTATTTACCTTACAGACTGATTGCAGTTAGATCATCACCTTCCACCACTATTCTGGGACCTGTGTCATCTCAGGACATGAGTTATACAGACATGAGAATGTGAAAGTATGTCATTCTATACGTGATACCAAAGTGATTAACCGCTTATCTTTATATACTGCCTGACCTCGTATAAACACACCTAAAGACCAGTATATGTTTCAAGCAAATTAAATCGAGTTAATATACAAAATAGCAAAATATTCTCTGTTGCACATCCATGAATAATTGTTTGTAAAATTCAACAGAGCCCTTAGGTAAAATATATCGGTACATGCTTGTTATCAATATTTTTTATAAGTTAAGCAACAGAGTAATAATGTATTTCTCCAGTTGCTAACCAGACTTGGGGAGATTTGACAGAAATTTTTTGAACCATGTTTAATTTGTATTTCACTTACTTGCTGCCAATGACTATTTTCATTGGTTCCTCTTAACTGCTCACGTTCTTCTTTTAGCTGATCACATAGCTTCATAAGTCCTTGTGCTTGTTCAACATTTCCCTGAATACCCATTTGTTCTGCTTCACTTACAAGACCATTGATTTTTTCAGTGAGGAATGCAATCTGCTCTTCATTGCGTTGAGTTTGAGCCGGTGACAAGGACACCTGCAACGGAAGAGTAATGTTTTATAAGAAATTTATACACAAAAAGTTTTACGTGTGGATGAAAACAGTAAAAATAAAGCAGCCAGCAAGACCTACACAATGTAGAGGTAAAAATCTTAACACTTAAAAGAACCAGAGCATTTTAATTGTATTATATGGAAAATCCATTCTACAAAACAAAAAACTATGAGAATTGCTGGACAATATTCACCTTTAGAAAATGGAATTTAAGTACTGCCAATAGCTGCACATAAAAATTCAAAACAGTATCCTAGCTTTCAGAACCAATAATTCATTCCCTGGGGAGGTGAAGTGTGTACACTAGGGAAGGTTGAAAAGGATGCGCAGATCACTCAGACTCCAGAATAAGAGGGACCTATCTGTTAAGAGGGTAAGGGGATACAAGATAAATAGGGGTTCCTCCTCTCCCAGAGTTCTTCCCCCCAGCCCCCCCACCTCCCCTTTTGCTCAGATCCTGTGTAGCCGTCTCTGGTCATGAAAGGCAGCGAAATATTTTATTCAAGAAAGTGGAAAAGCGATATGGTCCAAATATTTCTCATCAAATCACTACCATCTTGAACTGGTTACTGATGACACTGTTAGGATATCTGCAATGCCACATAGATTGAGAAGGCCTGTGTGCTGCCTGTGAACAGCAAGATGGGTATACCAAGAGTAGTCATAACAAAAGGAAGCAACTCGTGTTGTGCTGAGAAACTGAGCATAGGGATGCGTGATTGCTGCACAATGTAGCCGTTTTACAATGCTTTTAATTTTATTTCTGTGGTACACAGCACTTATTTCTGTTAGGGAGGGACAAATACCTTACAGATATTGTGTGACCATGTGCAAAGGCGGCCTGAGAGTGAAAATTTTTATGAAGTTGATAATGTGAAGCATAAACTCAAATTTATACGATCCCTAGCACTTACTGTGTTAATGTTTTGGCAGTATGTTACTGATTTGGAGCACTGCATATTTGTGGTTTATTACTATGTGAAACGAGCCACTCATATAAATCCAATAAGGCATTGTGTTTAGCAGTTTTAAATATTTAGGTCTGTCAGCTCTTCAGCATGTCTACCATGCAGTTGGCTTTGTCAACTGTAATTTTGAGGCATTCAGGGAAAGTACTATCATCAATAATTTTATCAACAAGTCAACAAGACAGAGCACTGACATTCTAATTTCCACAATTACACATTTTAGAACATTGTTGCTGAGCCCATGACAGTCCTCTGTTCTGGAGCAGTTCAGCTTGTTTACAGAGCAGATAAGGTCTGTAGCACCAATTCTTCTCTAAGTGAATCTTTTATCCGTTTTACTCTGTGACTGCAGAGGAGACACACCCCCCCCCCCCCCCCCCAGAAAAAAAAATCACATGTATCGCCGCTTTGTGATACAAGGGAACTTTCAGAATTCACAAAATACTCATTGAGAGTCTTACAGTTGATCGAGATAGTGATTTCCTCCTGTCCCATGTTTATTTCACTTTTTACCACATTCTAGGTGCTTTACAGTTTTTTTCAGATTTAAAGTACTGTTCATCAACTTTGACTCTTGCTGCTTTAATTTTAGATATGTGGGTTTTTCTTAAGCTTATAGAGCTTTTCTTGTTCTTTCAACTGTCAGCAGTTATGTCTTTCAGCATGAGTAAAATATCCTCATTTTACTACGTTGCAGTGTATACCATTTTTTTGTATTGTGGTTTGTGACTATCACAAGTTTTGCATCTTTTAGAAACAAGAGGGCAGTTACTGCCTAGTGCGTTTCATGATGGAAATGAACGTAAAGAAGCATTCATTACCATCTTTCTCACTGGTTAGTCTATTGGGCAACTCAATTAGCTAAAAGTAATTTCTCATTCTTTCAGTGTCCCCTTCTTTGAGAACTATGTATATGTAGCTGACATCTTGGAATTGTCAGTAAGCAGGTTTCCAGTTTTGAGCCATATGCCAGAATGGTCAGGTATGCTTAATTTGATGGTGTCACATTCTACTTAATTTCTACACACATTGCTAATTGTCAAGGCACACTCCCTTCCTAGTCAATTTTTCATTTCAGCAGTAGAAATTTATTGACCTTAACACATTTAGGAAACACATCACATTTTTTTCTCTTTACTCTTATTTCTGGGTTAATATATCCTGTGACAAAAATTCTATAACGCTTGTATTTGGCACTCATTAAAATTAAACTGGAGAACTTTTTGCGAATGTTTCCTCATCAGACGCTTCTGAGTGCACAGTGTCATAGCAGAGGCTTCAAAAACATAAATTGTTGTCACTGAACAACCAAATTATACAACCAAGCCTATTTCTTTACTTTATTCCAGCATTCATTCAAACATAGAATGCTGTTCATGATTTCATTCAGCCAGTACTGGAGATCAGTAACTTAACTCCTTAAGGACTGCACATTCATATGTAACAAAATTAGCTAATTTATGCTGCAGGGAAGTACAGTGTTTACACTGGGTCTACTTTGTTCATTAGTTTTAATGTCTCTTTTCTACTTCATTCTGATGCCCTTTGTTATGACCGAGACCAATTTATCTCTGGCTTGATCAGTCTTATACATTCCATGATCAGGTACTAGGTGTTGAGGATGTGTTCTTACTTGCTAGAGCAGGTTAATTTATTGTTTTCCATGTTAAGTTTTTTTGGGTCTGTTTTTATGAATGAACTGCTCTCAGAAAGAATATGGTAATTACAGTGCTCAATATATTGCAAAAAAGGAATAAGGATTTCAACCTGCTTTTTGAATAGTGGGACTTGGGAAAGAGCAGTTAGCCTAATACGAATGGTCAGACACTGAATTCATTATGGTAACTCAGCTAACAGTTCATAAATACATATCAGAAAAATTTATAAAATGTAATATTTAACATTTACAAATATGTTAGTTTCTCAAGAACTATTTTACAATAGTCCTTCAGTAATATTAGATAGTCTTCATTATGATTGTGATAATCTGATCTCCATAGTTATCATGTGGGTTACTGGTTATAGGTGCATGAACAACATTTTCACCCTACTGAAAGTATAAGAACATCTCAAGATAACAGTAGAAATACAGAAGTTCCTCACACACTCACCAGACCAAGTCTGCTTTCAACAGCAGTTCCATCTGTTTTTCCAAACTGCCCTCACTATTTGAGAAAACCTGTAAGCTACAGATTTGGTCCTGAGGTGAAGAGAGAGAAATGTGAAGAGCGAAATATTTAGGCATATAAGAACAAGTCTTTCCTTCTCATCCTGTGCAGTAAGTCTCCCCCGACCCGCAGTTCTGGGCGGCTTTCCCGAGATCTACCCCTTTTTCTAGACCTCTCCATTCCTTTTCCTTCATCCCACTTCCTTCCCCTTCAACCCTTTGCCTGAAGAACGAGTCACTGGCTCCGAAAGCTTGCCTAATTACAACCAGCTTTTATATGCGTGTTCTGCCACCACATGGTGAGTAGATTTTTTATCTATACAATTAAATTAAAATATTTAGGCTGCTGTTCAGGAGAGTATGAAGGAAAGTGCGTGAGTTAAGGCCAAATTGTCAATGTTAAAATTATCTGACTTCTGGAGTATTATTACAAAACCTACCTCTGTATTGTTTGCTAACATTCAAACTGTTCCTGTGATAAAATATCCTGTTCTTGTTAGTGAAATCCTTGATGTATCAGTATTTGTTTTGAACAAGCAAACAAACAAGTTAGGTCTAAACAGTGAAGAGTTTTTAACACGGGTTTCAAGCATCGTTGAATTAGGTAATCTTTTGTGAGGAAAAAGCTGACATGCAGATTAATGCAGCAAATAATATTGAGTAAATTTTGAGTTGTGTGTGTGAAATAATGCAGACATTTCAATTATTTGAGTATGAAAAGAGCAAAAATATACACTTAACAGTTGAAGTTACTATCATCAAAGGATCTTACATATACTCCTTCATTCGTGACATTTTCTTGTTTATCTTACAGCATTTCTCCATGTGCTTATAGGTTTAATAGGGATTATGGTTTTTTTGTAGGCCCTCATCCATCAACAATTCAAGGAGTGTTTTCTAGTATTAACTTAGGTCCCCAGAAAGAGTAATCATATATATTGGGTCTTGAAGACACATGATTCAAATTATTGTCTGTAATTTCAGATAATAATTCTGTTAATAGAAAGGCAATGCCATCATTTTCAAATCCTTCTTCAGTCTCTTACGTATATAACCATTCCGAAGATTTAACAAGACCTTTGTTTTTTGTAACTATCCCTGTACACATTATGAAGTGCGCCTGACATAACTGGTTAAAGCAAAAAATAATTCTTGTACGATTTATCCCACAATGCATGCAATATGACTGACTACTGAATGAAGCTGTATGACCTTGAACATGAAAAACTGGCAAACCATTGTTATGGTCTGACTTTGAAAGCAATGAAACTGAATAACTTTGAAAAACCAAATTCTAAACTAGCTCTGCAAATTTTCAGTGATGTCACAGCTAATGCCCTTCAAACCCTGGGTTCAAAACGCTTCTTACATCACTGTGCAGAAACACCAAATTACATTGGTTTGTTTGTCAAATGGTGGAAAACAGCTAATGTGAAAACATTTAAAGGTAACAGATTAAATGATGAATTCATGTGCCCTATAAAACAATGTTCAGCAGCTGTCCCAGAGTATGCATATCTTAATGGAATGTTAGAAAGGCTAAGTATACGGGAAAAAGTAAACATTCGATATCATGAGGGCTTACTAAAGAAAAGAAACATATTCAGCATTAATCCAAACAACACAGGCTTTTATATAATTCTTGAAGAGAGATTTGGAAAGTATAGGCAATTATGTGAAGGTCAGTACGTCAGCATCAGGCAGGTGTACAAAGTAGAAAAGAAGCTTCACTTACACTCTGTAATTAGGCTAAATTTAAAATCGACTGTTTTTGGTGAGATCAGCGTACAATCTATACAGGATATTTTCTCTGAGGCATGAACTATTGGCATTGAGATTCATTCCCTGTATGATGAAATTTTAGTTAATTCATCAGAAATTTCTGAAAATTGCAATGAAGATTTGCCTATTCTGACATATATAGCAAGTTATTGTTGCTACTCTGTTTTGAAACATACAAAATGTGAGTTTTGTGTCATGTTCTGGTGTTAGATAACATTTCAGATGAACAAGAAATGTATTCCCTTATACAGAATGTGAGCAGAGGAAAACTACTCATTCCTTGCTCTCAAGCTACCAGTGTCGTCGTCACTGCTTTCCTGACAGTTGCAAAATTGTGTGATAAATTTGAAAGAGTTTCTTAAAGCACCAAAACATAGAGAACTGGTTTCAAACATGGTTTGGAAGAAAGAGGAATTAAAGGATGCTGTCCCTAGAAAGAAAAAAGTGAAAGTACATGAAGAATCAAGCTTTAATTTTACAGAGCGTGCAGAAATTATGTGGTGGAGTATAGTTGCAATACACACTGTGCATTTAAGTTGTAACAATATTGTTATTCATTATTACCCTGTATTCTTCATTACTACAAATAATAAAGCTATTATGTTTTCTAAAAGAAAAGAAAAAAAGACTGAATAATGGGTCAGTCCATGCGAAATCAACCAATGGTGTGATTCTTTCCTTCTTTACATTATGTTCACATTTGCTCCAGCTATCATTACTTTCACATTTTGATGAACTGTACAAATGCAAACAGTACGAGTCCCACTAGCTCCAGCTGTAATACAATTGTTTGGCCTTAATACAGCCAATTTTGTACATTTCTCTTTGGTTTCTTAAAGCTAATCTGTTTTGAACATACATACGCTTTCCATCGCCAGCTTTTCCCATAGAAATGTAATCCTATTTGTCAGGCATTCACCTGCTACTATTATCATTACAATAAAACTCTTTCACTAGCAGAACTGATTTAGCAGTCAAGGACTATCCAGGCTTAGGGTACAGAGTAGAGTGTATGCTCTTTTCTTCCACTTTGTTTTCCTTGCCATCTAGTTGCTTACTCCAAACTCTTTCTAAATGAGTGTACTGCCTACTTTGGTTAGGGAAATCAGCACTAAAAACTTTTCACTTCTATTAGAAATGCGAAACTTGTCTTTAAAATAGTCAATAGTTTCTGGTTGTGTGCCATCAGTCACATATTTTCTAATTTTCACCTGTTTCTCCCTGTAAGAAGGTTCACTTAATTTCAAATTAATTTAATCAGCTTTATCTTTGCATTATTTCTTGGAGCTGATACATTTCTTTATTACTGAGGATTTCCATACTGAATCCAACGAGTGGTTCAATTAATGCAAGCCTTCTTCAGAATTAACAAATTCAGGGTCATAAGACGTGCTACAACTCAGTTGTACCTTTCCGTAAGATTTCAGTGATCAGCAACTCGCTTTTCTTTCACTGATAAGTTCTATCTACATAAAGTGCAGATTTTCATTCTTTCTTCAGTATTCCAGATCAGGTCAATCATTCAGTCTCCGTTTCTTTTTAAGGGATTGCAACAAGATTTTGACCACTTTTTATTCAAAGTGTATGTTCTTATGAAATCAAAGGAAGATAAATCATAAGCATCAAAAAGATGAAACCCAAAAGGGATACAAAAATGTAAAATTCATTAGTTTAAATCAAATTAATGCATTAACTATGAATCAATAATTTTTTGAAATACCATTACACGAACCCAGTAATGCATGCCAGTGAAGTTTGGTCCTCGAGCCCTCAGACTGTAATGACTCTCATTGCATTTTGTGTAAAATGGCACTACTACTATTTCAGAAAGGTTGCTACACTAAGCTTGACTCGTGCACCATGTGTTGCACTCCGGCAACCAGCTCCTCTTTCCCCCTCCAATGCTTTGTTAATTTTGTTTCAAGAATTGATCTCTACTTAAGTCCATTGGAAAGTTAATCGGAAAGTTTTGTTTAATTATTGTTTATTGGTTGTACTTCTCTTATGTTATGTCAGTTGTAATTCATTAATTGTAAAACAAACAGCTTTAGACACTGATCTGACATCCACTGAAGACACATTGTAAATACGCTGAAATGGGTCTGTGTGCATAGCTAAAATAAAAAATACTTACTGTGCAGTTTGCAGAAGGCTGCTGCAAAACTGGCGCAACGAGAAAATTTTTAATATCATTTTAACTTTAGTTTCATGAACCAGTCTGCAAAAGTTGTATACAGATGGCAAAGCAAATTTCAGTAAAATTAAATTTTATTTCAGTATGATCCCGTTGGAATACTATCAAGAGATTAAGCACACACATTATACACTGAAGAGCCAAAGAAACTGGTAGAACTGCCTAATATCATGTAAGGCCCTCGCAAGCATACAGAAATGCCGCAACACGATGTGGAATGGACTCTACTGATATCTGTAGTGGTGTTGGAGGGAACTGACACCATGAATCCTGCAGGGCTGTCCACAAATTTGTAAGTAGAAGGGGATGAAGATCTCTTCTGAACAGCACACTGTAAGGCATCCCAGTTATGCTCAATAGTGTTCACGTCTAGGGAGTCTGGGGGCCAGCGGAAGTGTTTAAATTCAGAAGAGTGTTCCTGGAGCCACTCTGCAGGGATTCTGGATGTGTGGGATGTTGCATCATTCTGCTGCAATTGCCCAAGTCCATTGCAATGCACAGTGAACATGAATGGACGCAGATGATCAGACAGGAAGCTTATGCACATGTCATCTGTCAGAGTCATATCTAAACTTACCAGGGGTCCCATATCACTCCAACTGCACATGCCCCACACCATTACAGAGCCTCCAACATCTTGAACAGTCCACTACTGACATGCAGGGTCCATGGATTCGTGAGGTTGTCTCCATATCCGTACATGTCCATCCACTCTAGACAATTTGAAATGAGACTCGCCCGACCAGACAACATGTTTAATGTCATGAACAGTCCAATGTCGGTGTTGCCGGGCCCAGGGGAGGCGTAAAGCTTTGTAACAAGGGAACACAAGATGGGGCTTCGGCATTGAACGGTTCGCATGGTGACAACTGCTGATGGCCCAGCGTTGAAACCTGCAGCAGTTAGCAGAAGGGTTGCACTTCTGTCATGTTGAACGATTCTCTTCAGTAGTCATTGGTCCCATTCTTGCAGGTTCTTTTTCCAGCCTTAGGAATGTCGGAGATTTGATGTTTTAGCAGATCCCTGATATCCACGGTATACTTGTGAAATGGTTGTACAGGAAAATCCCCACTTCATTGCTACTTCAGAGATGGTGTGTCCCATTGCTCGTGCACCAACTATAACACCACATTCAAACTCACTTAGATCTTGATAACCTGCCATTGTAGCAGCAGTAACTGATCTAACAATTCCGCCAGACACTTGTCTTATATAGGAGTTTCTGACTGCAGTGATGTTTTCTGCTTGTTTATGTATCTCTGTATTTGAATAAGCATGCCTATACCAGTTTCTTTGGTGCTTCAGCATAGGTAGTGTATAAGCACCTTTTTTTTAAAAAAACAAAACAATTATAATTTTGAAATTTTAAGAATTAAAAAATATGTTTTGGAAAATTCAATGTTTTCTGAATCTAGTAAGTAGGCTACATTTTTAAACATGAGAAGAAACTGAATAAAGTACAACAAATTTTAGTTCTATAACTCAAATAGTTTTATGGATGTGAGTTGCATTTGCAGTGTGTGTGTGTGTGTGTGTGTGTGTGTGTGTGTGTGTGTGTGTGTGTGTGTGTCTGTGTCTACATCAATTGCTGAGGAAAGCCTTGATGGCTGGAAGCTTTATCTATGACAGTCTTTCTGTTCTGCCTATCTGCAACTTAGCATCTCTGCTGTATGGTAAGTAGCAACTTTCCTTTTCATAATATTATTACATTCCATTCTGGATTTTCCAGTGTTATGTGATTATGTTTTTCTAAAATACAATATGCTAAACAAGATTATATTACAATCACTTTTATAGATCTATGAAGGAATAACAATCCTCTGTGCACAAGCTGCCATATACATGTTTCTGAATGTCACAACTCAGATGATATAATTTACAGTTGTCTGCTATCAAGGACAGAGGGGGAGAAGAGGAGATGACATAAGAAAATGCTAATCTGAGGAGCAGCTGCAAGCATACTTTAGTGTGTCATTGATGTATATGTTTCGTCCATAATTTAAAAGCTATATCACAAAACCTTTCTTTTTAACAGGCCAGACTGTTTAAAAACAAGCCTTATTGAAATTCAAAATATTAAAGTTGGTTGCTTGCATGGACGAAAATTTTTTGCAGTCAGGTTTACCGATTCCTGCTCTGCATAAAACATGCATGGTAACATGTAAATTTCTATGAATTTTTAGGGACATGAAAAGCAAATATTGCAATACTCTGCATCAAAATGTAAAAATGCAAAATTGCCTAATAAATGCCTTTGCATAGCAAATTGTATCCAGGTGAAATATTTTATTAGAGATAGTTTTAAATAGGTTTATTTTCTGCATATAAATACTGAAAATGTAACCAGTTTTCTATTACTGGTATTGCACATCGCCTTGTTAACTTCAATTTGGAAAGACAAAATGTGTAAGAAAGTGCTCGCAAAATAAAATGTCCACAAGCACAATGTATCAGATTACTCAATTCTCTGGTGACAGACCAACTGCAGGCTTTACAATGGTCTGGTCTGAATAACATACACACTGTGTAATGAAACTTTGGACCCTGCTACATGACCTAAGGTAGCTAAGGTTTAAGAAGTTGATGTATTGTGGGAACTTAAGGCAGCAGTTTCAGACGGCAGGTGTTTTGAACTGTAGTTGTCTCAAATATCAGTCGAGTTCAGGCCTGAACCTCGTTTGTGACACTACCAACCTCAGAAAGTGACTGAATGCTGTGTGTTGTGCATTTTTTAATTTTGGAATGAGTGAAAAGATTAACCCTGGTCCATCACGGAATCTGATTACAACCCAAACAACACTAGAAGGGGCTGGCAATCCCTTTGAGTATCTGTCATTTCTGCTTTCTACAGAACACAGATATTCTGTCGTGAGAGGCACATGGAGCTTGTTTCCGCACACTGCTCCTCTCACACCTGTCAGTCACAATGTAGAATTATTTACACTTGTGGCTGACTTCCAGTTTACTGTGCCTGCTTTCTGCATTTTCTTTTCTTCTTTCCTTGAGATACCCTCCTGACTGGTTTGATGCGGTCCACTACGAATTCTTCTCCTGTGCCAATCTCTTCATCTCTGAGTAGCATTTGCAACCTATATCCACAATTATTTGCTGGGTGTATTCCTATCTTTGTCTTGCTCTACAATTTTTATTCTCTACAGCTCCGTCTAGTACCATGGAAGTTATTCTCTAATGTTCTAAGTGATGCACTACCATCCTGTCTCTTCCTCTTGCCACTGTTCTCTATATGTTCCTTTCCTCACCAATTCTGCAGAGAACCTCCTCATTCCTTACTTAACAGTCCACGTAATTTTCAACATTCTTCTGTAGCTTTGAGTCTCTTCTCCGTTTTTCCCACAGTCCATGTTTCACTGCCATACAATGTTGTGTGCCAGATATACATTCTCAAGACTTTCTTTTTAAATTAAGGTCTGTTTGATACTAGTAGACTTCTCTTGGCCAGGAATGCCCTTTCTGCCAGTGCTGGTCTGCTTTTTATGTCCTTGCTCTGACTGTCTTGGGTTATTTTGATGCTTTGGTAGCACAATTATTTAACCCCGTCTGCTTTGTGATAACCAATCCAGATGTTTAGTTTCTCACTGTTCATATTTCTGCTACCTCTCATTACTTTCGTCTTTCTTCTGATTTACTGCTTTATAGCGAACGGAAAACAAAATCTGTCAATGCATTTCGACCACACCAAAAGTCTTCCCATAATGTGTGAATAGTATTCTTTTCAGTTGTACTTCAATGCTACGTATCTTATCGATTCTATCTGCAGTGTTGTCACAACTGGGTCACACAGCTATGAATACTCATGAATGGTCGAAATCAGTATTCCGCAGATGATATATTTAATGAACTGGGTGGGAAAATAAAAATATTGTTACGAAACACCTTAATCAGTGAAGCACATTCTTCACTTGCGGGCAAACACAGCTGCTTTTCTCAACAGATCATATCTGTACATCTAATCAATTCTAAGCAAAATTTTAAATAAATTACACACAATTTTCTACAAAAATAAATGTGAATCATGTCTCCAATAGATGTTACATATTCCCTGGCAATTGTAGACACAAATCTAGGTACTGCTAACAAGAAAGCAAGCTCCTGAACAACAGTTCCAAAAGACAGGTTTCCTATAGTGTGCTGTGATTCATTTTCTGTATTTTTGTTTTTATAAATTCTTTAGTACTACTATTAAATATGTAAAATATAGTTATCGACCTGTAATGCAAAGAAGCCTTTAATGCAGTTAAAAATGTGTATTCCACTGTCCCTTTCTGTCACACTAAAACAAACAACTTCATGTTATTTAAAAAATGCAAGTATGTTTCATAAATAATAAATACTAGCAAAAACAATGTAATATGCAAATAATTAACAACATAAATTTGAAACTTTACAATTAATTTTTGTAACTTGTCCTGGTCCATCACAGCTTGAAAGACCAGTTTGGAGAAACTCTGAAAGTAGTTTATTATTCCCTACTTTTAATCAACTTGAAGGAACTGTTTTAATGATCCTAAACTCTGATGAAAAAGAGAAATTTAAAGTTTTTTTTAATATTGAGTAATATTTGATACTCATTAGGGAATATAATGTAATTGGATAGATAAAAAACCCACCATCCAAATGGCACAGCAGAAAATACATATAAAGGTATTGAAATTTACAGACTTTCCGAGCCAATGGTTCTTTCATGTGGCAAAAGGGTTGAAGGGAAAGGAAGAGGAATTAATGACTGATGGGGTGTAGGAAATGGGAAGAGTCTGCAAAAGTTGCCCACAACCCTGTGTCAGATGAGTCTTAGTTGAAGGGGTGAGAAGAAAAGAGTGATTGTTGCAAACCTGCACTGGATGAGATTTAAAAACCTTAAAAGTGGTAGCTAGGGTAATACGCAAACAGTGATTACTGATGAAACACAATGCACGAGTTAATAAGAGTGCAAAGTTAAGCGCTCTGAATGTGAAAGAGGTGAGGGGCGGGGGAAAATAGACAGGACAGAACATAAAAGATATAGAAACCTAAAAGGGAGTGAAGCAAGGAATAGTTACTGAAAAGAAATGCAGAGACCAAAGAAATTAGTATAAATTAAGGCAAGTTGGGCGACAAGAACCAAGGAGGTGTAACGTTGGTTCCCGCCTGCAGAGTTCTGACAAACCGGTATCGGGGGGTCAAATCCAGATGACACATGTGGTGAGGCAGGCACTGAGGTCACGAATGTCATGTTGTAGCCCATGCTCTGCAACAGGATATTGTGTGTTGCCAGTATAAACCCCCTGTCTATGCCCATTCTTCCCTACTGATAACTTGGTGGTATTCATGACAATGTAAAAGGCCAAATAGTGTTCACATAACAGCTGGTACACAACATGTGTCATTTCAATTGGCTCTCCCTCTGGTAGTATATATTTTGCCAGTTACAGGGTGGTGGTAGATGGGTTGGTTGGTTGGTTTAAAAGGGAGGGAAAGGGACCAAATTGTGAGGTCATCGGTCCTTTGCTCCCAGCAGAAAAATTACCCAAGGGAAAGAAGAAAACAAAGAAGATGAATGGCACAATAACAGGAGAAAGAAAGAACCAGAAGATTGACAACAAACACTACAATGTACAAAACAGGACAAGAAAACCACAGAGACGCAAGAAACAGGGAGAAGAGATTAAAAACAAGAAACCTCCATGCACTAGAACTCAGATCAAATGATAAAACCTACCCTCATGAATAAAATGTAAAACTAAAGCTGCTGTTGAGGCATTGTCGCCCAACACCGAAGGTAGGGTGCTGGGAAAGTTAAAAGTGGGCAGTCCAGCAAGAGGTGGACGACTGTCATTTGGGAGCCACAGCGACACTGAGGTGGATCCTCATGATGGAGGAGGTAACCATGTGTGAGCCACATATGACCAATGCAGAGCCGGCAAAGGACAACTCATTCCCTGCCAGAAGCCTGCAGGGAAGACTTCCACACATTCGCAGTCTCCTTAATGACATGCAGTTTGTTGTGTATAATGCTATGCCACTGTCTCCCAAAGCCAATGCAGGTCAGTTTCAGAGATGTCCATCTCCAGGACCGGTTTCTGCGTAGCCTTTTTGGCCAACCTGTCAGCAAGTTCATTGCCTGGGATTCCGGCATGTCCTGGGGTCCACACAAACACCAATGAACAACTGGACCGTTCCAGGGCAGAGATGGGCTCCTGGATGTTCGCTAGCAAAGGATGGTGAGGGTAGGACTGGTTGATAGCTTGTAAGCTGCTCAGGGAGTCAGAAAAGAGAAGAAACCCTCACCTGAACAGGAACAGATGTACTGGAGTGCACGAGATATGGCCACGAGCTATGCAGTGAATACACTGCAGCCAGCGGGCAAGGAATGCTGTTCAATATGGCCTCTGTGTAAGTGAAGCCAACATTAACATCCGCCATGAAGCCATAGGTGTATACAATTTCAGAGCCCCAGAACACATCAAGAATCGAGAGGAAGTGACAGCGGAGAGCAACAGGGTTAACAGAATCCTTAGGCCGGTATTACACTATCAAATTTCTTTGTCCAATATCTTTGTCCAATACCTTTGTCAAAGATATTTGATAGTGTAATAGGGATCTTTGACAAATGTCGTCCAATATTTGATCAAATCTAGGCCGAGGCCGTATATTTGATCAAAGAAATCGCTTGTCTTCTGTTCACTGCAATGCGATATGTTACCAAGCGGAGCGCTAGCATCGCTGCAGCGTTCTGTCGTCTGTAATGTTTTTATAACCATTGCCGGTAAATACAATTGGTGTGTGCCGACAACTACAGAATTAATAGAGATGTCTGAAGCTGATGAGGCGCTTTACAACGTGAGGCACCCTGAATACAAAAATAGATTAAGAAGATTGGAGACCTAACCCAACCTAACCTAACATAACCCTCTCCTGTAGCAAGGAATCTGAGTGTTATAGTGAGCCTGTCTTCTGAAGATGTAGCAGTTCTTAAGTGAAAATTGTGCTTTGTGATATGAGGATACACTTCATTGAGCACATACAGAAATGTATGCTCATCCATTCTTAAGTAATTGATGTACGACTTGACGACTTCCACTGTAAGCTCACGTAACAAGTTTTGTTGAATGCTTTTATCGTGTCGTCGTAAAACCCACGGCTTCACCCAGATTAGATTAGTTTTTCGTTCCATAGATCCGTGCTGAGGAGATCCTCGTGGATGTGGAACATGTCGATTTTTTTAAGCTGAAATAAAAATACTAATAGTATGAATAAATACAATACATCATTTGTTTCTATTAAAAATTTCGCCAATGGAGTGGAAGGAGTTGGCCAGTAGTAAGTCTTTCAGGCACCTTTTAAACTGATAAACTGATCTTTATTTCTAACTAAATTTTTTATGTTTCCTGGCAAATTATTGAAGATGAGTGTTCGTGAGTAGTGGACCCCTTTTTGAACTAAAGTAAGTGCTTTTAAGTCCTTGTGCAGATCATTTTTGTTCCTGGTATTGTATGTATGAATTGAGTTGTTTGTTGGAAAAAGAGATATATTATTTACGACAAATTTTATTAAGAAGGAAATATACTGAGAGGCAGTAGTTAGTATACCCAGTTCTTTGAAGAGGTTTCTGCAGGAGGTCCGTGAATTTACTCCACAAATAATACGTATTACACGCTTTTGGACCTTGAAAACTTTTGTTTGACTTCAAGATTTACCCCAAAATATTATCCCATATGACATTATGGAATGAAAGTATGCAAGCTTTTTCATTTTTATGTTGCGTATGTCTGCTAACACTCGAATTGCAAATACAGATTTGTTAAGGCGTTTCTGCAGTTCTGTGGGGTGCTCCTCCCAACTGAATTTATTATCAAGTTGTAATCCCAGGACTTTTAAGACTGTCAATCTCGTATGTATGGTTCCATTTTTTCCCCCCACTTCTTTTCTGCATGTGCACACAATGCAATTGGAGTACGTAGAACTGCTGCGGTTAATAACAAGTTGTTGTCAGCCATCTTGAACTTTGACGAAAAATTTGATGACAGTGTAATACCCCTTGTAGCGCTACGTCAAAGATCTTTGTCAAATATATTGGACGGAATATTGGATCACATCTTAGATCAAATCTTTGACAAAGAAATTTGATAGTGTAATACCGGCCTTAGGGCCGTGCAAAAGGTTCAAACAAAGCTCCGGCCGAGGTGTACACCATGGAGGTGTACGTGAACGGACCTCAAGTAGAGGTGGTAAAGGGAAGGACTCCAGATCAGTGAGAAGGGATCACACACCAACCACAATTGCGAGCCCTGCACTGGGGCACCGATGAGGGAGATTAACTGCCGCGGGTGGGAAAAGGAGACGGTAATTCAGACGCTCAGGAGAACTACGAATGTGTGAAACATAACTGGTGAGCTGTTGTGCACGTCAGATCCGCAATGGATGGACTCCAGCCTCCACCAGGACACTGGTCACCGGACTTGTTCTAAAAGCTCCCGTTGATAGGTGAACGCCACAGTGGTGCACTGGGTCGAGTAAACGCAATGCTGAGGGCACCGCCGAACCATAAACGAGACTCTCATAGTCATGGCAGGATTGAACAAGGGCTCTGTAGAGCTGCAGCAGCATAGAGCAATCTGCACACCAGTTGGTGTTGCTCAGCAGTGGAGAGCATTGCGGTGTTGCCAGCACTCCTGCTTAAGCTGACAAAGGTGAGGTAGCCAAGTCAATTGGGTGCCAAAAACCAGTCCTAAGAATCAATATGTCTCCACTACAGTGAGTGGATCATCATTAAGAGTAAGTTCAGGTTCCGGACAAACGGTACAATGCAAACAGAAGTGCATGGCACACGACTTCACAGCTGAAAACTGGAAGCTGTGGGTTACAGTCCACGACTGCATCTTGTGAATGGCTCCCTGTAAGCGCTGCTCAGCAACACCAGTACTGGAGGAGCAATACCAAATGCAGAAGTCATCCACATACAGAGAAGGGGAGACCCACGGCCCTACAGCTGCTGCTAGGCCGTTAATAGCCACTATTTACTCAATACGGAGCCCTGCGGAATGCCTTTCTCCTGAATGCAGGGGGAACTATTGGAGACACCAACTTGGACACTGAAAGTACAGAGTGACAGGAAGTATTTTATAAAAATCGGGAGCGAGCCCTGGAGACCCCACTCATACAACGTGGCAAGGATATGATGTCGCCAGGTCATGTTGTATGCTCTACGTAAGTCAAAAAAAGACGGTAACCAGGTGTTGGCGTCTGAAAAAGGCTGTTCAGATGGCAGACTCGAGGGATACAAGATTATCAGTGGTAGAGTGACTGGCGGAAACTGCCCTGACATGGAGCCAGTAGACAATGCGACCCCAGGACCCGACCCAATCCAACCGCTGACACATCATACATTCCAGCAGCTTACAGAGAACGTTGGTGAGGCTGATAGGCCGATAGCTATCCACATCAAGTGGATTTTTAGAGTTTTAGCACCGGAATGATGGTGCTCTCCCACCATTGCGATGGAAAGACGCCATCACACCAGACCTGGTTGAAGATGACGAGGAGATATCGCTTGTAGCCAGACGACATGTTTACTCATCTGACTATGGATCCGATCCGGCCCAGGAGCTGTCGGGGCAATGTGCAAGGGTGCTGAGGAGCTCCTACTCTGTAAATGGGGCGTAGTAGGGTCCACTGTAGCATGTAGTGAACGAGAGGACTTTCCTTTCCATCCGCTGTTTGAGGGTGCGAAAGACTGGGGGTGTAGCTCTCCGACGCAGAGGCTCGAGCATAGTGCTCAGCAATCGCATTTGCATCGGTAGAGAGCACGCCATTGATGTTAATGCCAGGGACACCTGTTGGGGTCTGGTACCCAAAAAGACATCTAATCTTCATCCAGACTTGGGAAGGTGACGTATGGCACCAGATGGGCAACACACACCTTTCCCAACACTCCTGTTTCCATCATTTTACAAGCAGGCAAACGAGGGCAAAGAGCCGCTTAAAGGCTATTAGGTGCTCTAGGGAAGAGCGCCACTTACGTCGCTGTAGAGCTCGCTGACACTCTTTAATGTCCTCAGCGACTTCCGGTGTCCACCAAGGGACTGTCTTTCGCCGGGGGCACCCTAGAAAACGAGGTATCATGTTTTCCGCCACAGAAATTACAGTTGTAGTGACCTGCTCAATCACAAATCAATGGCACCACATGAGGGAGATTCAATTGTTACAGCAGAGGAGAAGGATACCCAGTCTGCCTTATTCGAAGCCCATATGGGTAGAGGTCCGTGGGCATGACAGGAAGATCAGGAGTGGTCACACAGGTTGTCATGTGCTCTCCAGTGGATTGATGGGAGAAGTCCTGGGCTGCAAATTGATAAATCAATGGCCCAGTAACTACCATTATCCACACTAAAATGTGTAGCGGCCCCAAAATTTAAGAGGCAGAGGTCGAGTTGGGACAGTAAATTTTCAACATCTCTGCAATGGCCAGCAAGCATGGTGCTACCCCACAAGGGGTTATGGGCATTAAAATCACCCAAAAGTAGGGAAAGTTTAGGGAGTTGATCAATCAGTGCAACCAATATGCTCAAGGATACTGCACTATCTGGAGGGAGATATACGTCGCAGACAGTTATTTCCTGTGTTGTCCGTATCCTGACAGTCACCACTGCTTCAAGAGGAGTATGAAGGGGCACAGGTTCACTGTATACCAAGTTCAGGACATAAATGCAAACTACACCTGACACACTATTATATTTGTTGCGGTTCTTGTAATATCCCCTGTAGACGTGAAGGGCAAGGGTCCGCGTTGCTGAGAACCAGGTTTCCTGGAGGGCAATGCAGAAAGCAGGTGTAACAGTTGCCGTAGCTCAGCCAGGTGGTGGAAAAAAGCTCCGCAATTCCACTGGAGGATCACGTGATCGTGAGACTGGGAAGGCATGAAACATTCAATGAGGCAGTCTACGCACCAAGGTCACCTGCTGCCACCAACTTACTTCCTGAACAGGCTATGTCCATTGTGTCTGAGGGTCTGGCGAGATCTAGGTCTCAGCGGACACCAGAATCTTAACCTCATCCTCAGACCCCGCATTGGAGGAGGGATATATGGCTTGACATAACAGCGGATGACAATCATCTTGACCTTATTGGGTAATGTGTCACCCTCTAAGGCCAAGATGAAGGCACTGGTGGCAACCTGATTATCCCTCGGACCCCAATGGATGCGCCTTGTCTATGTTCAAATGTGTGTGTGATTTCCTAAGGGACCAAACTGCTGAGGTCATCGGTCCCTAGCCTTACACACTACTAAAACTAACTTATGCTAAGAACGACACACACACACACCCATGTCCGAGGGAGGACTCGAACCTCCAGCGGGAGGGGTCGCGCGATCAGTGACATGGTGCCTCTAACCGCGCAGCTCTAAGTTGGCATACAGTTCATCTTCAGACTGCAAAAGAAGATCCCTGTGGAATATAATACCCTGGACCATATTAAGCTCATATGAGGCGTGATGGTAATGGAAACATCCCCAGCTTGTCACAAGCGAGTAATGCCGTTTGTTCTCATTAATCCTACCAACAAACAAAAATACTTACATTTTATCAGCTGTCGTCCTTTCCATTCAAACGTTCCCTCTCACAAAGCCTCACATTCGAGGCAAACATGTTTGTCCAGATGCAGACACTTTACAGGAATACACTACCATTTTCACCTCAGCTTTCAATGGATGTAATTACCCAACCAGCCTAGTTCAAAAGCCGATTTCCCGAGCCATCACAGCCAGTCCTGGTACTGCCGATCCACCCCACCCCCCCCCCCCCGCCCCCAAATAAAACTTAGTAGAACTGGTCTTGAATGTGTTAATCAGCTACTTCGACAAGGCTATGATTTACTAAAATCATGTCTCGAAATAAGGTCCATTCTGTCCAACATTTTGCCCACCACACCTAGAATAGTTTTTAATCGCCCTCCCAATCTCTGTAATATCCTTGTCAGACCTTATGCTACTTCCACACCCATTTCCTTAACCCTTTGGCTCCTATCTCTGACCGTTCCTGCTATACATCTTACCCTAAGTGCCCTCCTACCACCACCTGTACCAGCCCTGTAACTGGCAAAAACTATGCTATCAAAGCGAGAGCCACCTGTGAAACAACCCATGTTGTGTACTAGCTGCCATGTAAACATTGTTTACATAGGTATGACCACCACCAAGTTATCAGTCATGATGAGTGGACATAAACAGAGGGTGCACACTGGCAACACAATATCCTGTTGAAGAGCATGCTTTACAGCATGACCCCAGTACCTGTTTCACCACACATGCCACTTACATTCTCCTGCTCCCCCCCCCCCCCCCCAACACACACACACACACACTAGCTTCTCAGAACTTTGCAGGAGGGAACTGGCATTACAACATGTTCTTGGCTCTCGTCACTCATCTCATCTTAACTGATAATAATTTCTTCAGTCACAGCATTTATCCTCAATAAGTGTTCCTTTCTTAACTTCCATTTAGTTTTCTACATCTTTAATGTTCTGCTCTGTCCATTTTCCCCTGCCCCACCTCTAACATATACAATGCACTTAGCTTTGTACTCTTATTAACTCGTGCATGATGTTTTGTCAATAATCTCAGTCTTGCATATCACCCTAGCTTCCACCTTTAAGCTCTTAGGTTTTCAAATCTCATCCAGTGCAGTTCCCAACAATCATTCCTTCCTTCCCATCCCAGCTGGGTCTCCCGTGACCCGGGGTTGTTGGCCTCTTTTTCCAACATCTCCCAGTCATTTTCTTCTGCCTGCTTCCTTCCCCTACAACCCCCCGTCAGGAGACATTGGCTCTGAAAGCTTGCAAAATTCAAAACCTCTATATGTAGTTTCTCCTGCTGCCGCTTGGTGAACAGATTTTTTAATCTATCCAATTACATTATATTTTCTAAAATTAGTTATTTTCATAGATGTATTACATTATGTGAGTTTTTAAATAGTTTTTCAATTAGGAATGGCCCTGGTGTGGTTAAAGTAATAATATCCAATATAATTTTAGCCTAATGTATCATGGTAGCAAGTTCATAGTAAAGGCATTGTTGAGTTTTACTCAAATGAATGGTATTGCATGTGCTTTTGGTTGGAAAATATTAGGCTAGAAATGTGGTGTCCTTTTTATGAAGTTGGTAAGGATCAAGTTGAAAAGCTTAAGTCTTTAATTGATGTAGCTATTCATGATAACTGTGCAGTACCCATGACAGTTATTCTGTACAATGTGTGGATGCACTATTGCCCACATGCTCAACTGTTTGCTTAGAGTCCACCTGTTGGCTTTGATCAGTGACATAACTGTCACGTTGTGTGCTGTCATGTGTGACATATTGACATGGATTGTGTTTGTAGAGGGAGTGCTAAGCACATTACAGTGCGGAGTTTATGTTTACGAGTGATGTTAGTATGGCATTAGACTTACTGCTGTATTACTTGGTGATTTAGAAGTTTGTTTTTGTTGTCTTGTGAGACAGTTATTTAAATGTGATTAGTTATCGGCTACTGTTTTGTCATTGGTCCTGAAATTGTTCATTTGTTGTGTAGTTCGTGGCTTTAAGTGTGTGTGTGTGTGTGTGTGTGTGTGTGTGTGTGTGTGCGCGCGCCTGTCTTTTTCCAGCATATGGAATGCCGACATTATTCATATTGTCATATTTGTCGTTTCTCCCTGCCAAAAACCCCCTAATTCCTGCAGCTGTCCACTGCATTTTATTTGTGTTGTGTTCATGATGTAATGGAACAAAGCAGGCAGGTGGAATGGTACTGTACAGTAATCTCCCCCCCCCAAATAATAACTTCTAAAGAGTATTTCATCACCAAAAATGCTTTTGAATTTAATTTTGTTCCAGAGAAAATTGCAACAGTGAGTTCTCTGTGTGCTCTAAATAATGTAGTCAATGATGAAATGTAGGATGAAAATATATTTGAGTGGTTCCTTTTTTGTTAAATTTGCAACCAAAAAATCCATTACAGACTTCAAACAGAAGTTCTAACAGTAGATGCTGATGAACAAGAAGTCACCACCTTTAGAAAGACAATACATTTAGAGCCGATAATACCGCAAGGGTGCCTAGGTCTGATATTCTTCAAATTCTTAATGTGTCTCGACCACTGACAACGATTTTCATTCCTTGGCTTGAACATAACTATTTCACATCCAGTACATTTTTCATTAAAATGTGTAATTTGTTCATATGTCCATGTTGGAAACCAATATTATTACAACAAAACAGGTTAAAATGAAACTTGTTTTGTGTCAGTCCCATTGTCACTTGGGGGGGGGGTTGAGAACAAAACATTAATGCAGAAATGGCTACACACTACTTATCTACCATAAAAAAAATTTAGAATCCAGTTGGGTGTAATTTCACATAATTTTTATACCATTTTATCACATTTGCATGTCTATGATTTTGTTTTACTAAAATTGTATTTAGGTCTATCCCATGTTATGGTCACAGAAAGAAAGTTCCTGATCCAGTATAAATTAAAGTTTGGAATGTGCCGTTCCACGCCAAGTGGTCTAATTTTGGAAAAGTTCTCACATGAACATCACAGGTTTTGCTGAAAGTTTGTGTGAACTTTTACACATGGTCCTAGTAAGCATTGGTACAGTTTCACAATCACTAATTCAATATTTCCAGAGAGATGTTCATTTGTTTGGTCCCATTGTAGAGCTATCAACAGAGCACCCGTGAGTTTTCAGCAACTGTGAGACATAACACCTCCAACAATATTTTCTTGACAGAAACAAAACTAGGTCATTTTGTACATCTTTTTGCACTCCCTTAAGTGAAGTAATAATTTAAAGGAAAGTTGGCTGAAGAAGTGGATGTTTGAAGGAAAAAAAAAAAAGTGAAGTTTAGCTTTTTATATTTGCAGAAGCAATTGTGGAATAAACATGAAATCTCGTGTTTCAGAACTCAATGCAAGGTCTTAGAATACAAAATTTTGTTCTCCTAGTGCTTCCCAATAGTTCACAAATTGAGGGCAAAGCTGACGATTTTTCCAAAATTGCCAAATATATCTGGCCCACTTTTACAAAGAAAGATTCTTCTGCAAACTCTTATAAGCCAAGTTCACTAGAACGACCATGATCAAATTACCTAAGAACTTGATTTGATTTTGCAATGTGAGCATATAAGACACTAAAAACGACGACACGGTGGAGGTGCACTGAAGATGGGTACATATTTCACTGATAATCAAATCTGATATCTTCATTATGAACTACAATTGTTTAGTACTTTTTGTGGAAAATAAAATCAGAGGCCCTGATGACCAAGAAATGAACTTGAGTACTGGAAATAAGTAGTCTTTTTTTGACATCCCTACAGTATTCAACTCTACAAAATTCTCTTTATAAAAAATGAAATCAATTAAGAAATTCAATAAAAACGATAGTTTTCTTTTTTTTTTTGTGGATCTAATCATATGCGGCAATCACATCCAGAAAGCGTAATTTTTGAATTCTGTCTTATCAAAATTTCTTCCCAAACAATCCCATCAGTGAAATCACCTGACCAGCAATCTAGTCTTCCTCATAACATGCTGCAGCACTACAGAAACCTGTAAAATATTGTAGTAGCTTGGAGCAAACTTAAGTTTAGGATCCTAAAAGAGACCTCTTCTAACTAAGGCCTCTGACACAGAAATGTCAGTCTTGCGGGGTCTACATCTATACTCTGCAAACAAACTTGGGGTACATGGCAGGGGGTACATCTCATTTACCAGTAATTTGGGTTTATTCCTGTTCCATTCAGGTATAGACCACATAAATAATGATTATTTGAATGCCTCTGGGTGTGTAGTAACTACTCTAATCTTATCTTCAAGATGCCTATGTGAGTGATACGTAGGGGGTTGTTGTATATTCCTAGAGTAATCATTTAAAGCTGATGCTTGAAACTTTATAAATAGACTTTCTCAGGATAGTTTACATCTATCTTCAAGAGTCTTCCAGTTCAGTTCCTTCAGTATCTCTGTGACACTCTCCCATGGATTAAGCAAACCTGTGAACATTCGTGCTGCCCTTCTCTGTATATGTTCAATATCCCATTGGTCCTATCTGATACGGGTCCCGCACACTTAAGCAATATTCTAGAACTGGTCGCAAGAGTGATTTATAAGCAATCTCTTTTGTAGATTGATTGCACTTCCCCAGCAGTCTACCAGAAAACCAAAGTCTACAACCTCCTTTACCCATGTCTGAATCTATGTGATCATTCCATTTCATATCCCTACAAAGTGCTACATCCATATATTTGTACGAGTTGGCCAGTTCCAAAAGTGACCCTCTGATATTATACTGAATGAAACTTTCTGGCCGATCAAAACTGTGAGCCAGAACTAGACTCCAAGTCTGGATCTTTCGTATCAGCGCACACTAACCTGCAGAGTTAAAATCTCATTCTGGAAACATCCCCCAGGCTGTGGCTAAGCCTTGTCTCCGCAATGTCCTTTCTTCCAGGAGTGCTAGTTCTGCAAGTTTCGCAAAGGGCCTTCTGTGAAGTTAAGAAGGTAGGAGACGAGGTACTGGAAGAAGGAAAGCTGTGAGGATGGGGCGTGAGTCATGCTTGGGTAGCTCAGATGATAGAGCACTTGCCTGTGAAAGGCAAAGGTCTCGAGTTCGAGTCTCAGTCTGACACACGGTTTTAATCTGCTAGGAAGTTTCATATCAGCGCGCACACTGCTGCAATGTGAAAATATCATTGTAATCTCACTGAATACTTAAGCAGTTTCTTTCAGATAGTACTTCATTATAGGTAACTGCATCATCTGCAAAAAGCTTGATTTTACTATTGTCTGCAAGACCATTAATACACAACATGAACAGCAATGGTTCCAACACACTTACTTGGGGCACACCCGAAGTTAGTTCTACACCTGAAGATAACTCTCCATCCAAGATAGTATGCTGCACCCTCACTACCAAAAGTCCTCAATCCAGTCACAAATTTCATTTGATACCCCATATGACTGTAATTTTGACAATAAGCATAGGTGTGGTACTGAGCCATATGCTTTTCAAAAATTAAGAAATACAGCATCTACTTGACTGCTTTGATCCAAAGCTTTCAGTATGTCGTGAGGAAAGCACAAGTTGGGTTTCACATGATCGATGTTTTTGAAATCTGTGCTTGGCATGATTGGCATTGAGGAGATTATTCTGTTCAAGATACCACATTATGATTGAGCTCAGAATATCCTGTGTAAATAAACCGTAATCAGGCTTGGGAACTTGTGGTAAAAAAAAAAAAAAAACACCCACAGCTGCTGTTGCACAGCTATCAGGCATGGACCCCTGGGTGGTTAGGAACTGGTTTCTTTAAAAGATATCAGAAGTGGTAAGCCATGATGGACCATAGCAACACATTTACATAATTCTTCATCAGTATACTAATGTTCCACATAAATCGCAAATTGTGCTAACATGAAGTACACCATACCTTAAACCATAATTAAAATAGCACATCAACAGAATTACACAATTTAAAAAAATACTAATAATTCTGTGTAATATGAATTCATTCCAAAAACTGTCAAGAAGACTGCTATGAACTTCACTATAATTTTCAGAATGTCATAATGATGTAAAAAGTGAAGACTATTTAAAAACATGAGCGGCAGCTGTCATGCAACAGTTTTACTGCCATGATCTGCATTGGCTTGGTAATGCAAAATTAAAATTGTGAAGTTTATAACCAGTTTGATTTTGTAGTTATAGCAGAAAAACAGATTGAAATATATATGGGAAGGCAGGCTTTCTCGGTGAATATCAATGATGGAAGTTTTCTCGCGTTATCAACTGAGTCAAGGCATCATTCTGCGGAAAAGTTTCCTATTTCAACTGAAGTTGATGAGTACGAAACTTGTCAAAATGTTGCCGCAAAATGGCGCCTTGACTCTGAAGACTGAATAAATATGTCACAATGAATCATGACAAAGACATCTCTTTTTTGGAGTTTTTCAAGTTATTCAGACATTATCTCATCAAGACCTTTGATATTGCCTTCCCCACAGTGCACTAAACATTTGTAGAACACAATAAAAGACGTCTACTTCAATTTTGGGTACTACCCCTTTTCTCAATGCGCTTCCAACTTCTTGTTTTCTAGGTGTGTGTGTGTGTGTGTGTGTGTGTGAGAGAGAGAGAGAGAGAGAGAGAGAGAGAGAGAGAGAGAGATTCTAAGACCTTGTATTGCATCCAGAAATTACTTCCAGAAATATAAAAAGCTAAACTTCACATCTTTTACGCGTGACTATTTTTTCAGCGGACATTGTTTCACATTATCCATATTAAAATTGCTCATGAAATATTTTTTTATGATTATTTCGCTTAAGAGAGGGCAAAAAGTCATAGAAGATGGCCTAGTGCACTGTTGTTCGCTGTGCTATGGGATCAAACAAATGACCATATCTCTGGAAGTATTGAATTAAACAATAGAAAATCCAGGATGGTATGTAACAATATTATGAAAACCATAGTTGCTACTCACCATTCAGCGGAGATGCTGAGTCACAGGGAGCCACAACAAAGTGACCCTCACAAAATGAACGTTTGGCCAACAAGGCCTTTGTCGAAAAGAGAGCATGCATGCATGCATGCATGCACGCGCGCACACACACACACACACACACACACACACACACACACACACAACCACAGGACCATCGCATCCAGCTGAAGCCAGGCTACTAGTAGCAGCACATGATGGGAGACGCAACTAGGTAGGGGTAAGGAGGAGGCTGGGGGGTGGAGGAGAAGGGATAGCAGGGTAGTGGTTGGGGACAGTGAAGTGCTCTTAGTGGGGGCATGTAGGGGCAAGGTAGAGAGAGGGTAGGGCATTTAGGTACAGTTGGGTGATTAGACAGAGCTTGGGAGTGGAAAAGGAGAGAAGTAACAAGACTGGGTACATTGGTGGAATAGAGGGCAGTGCAGTGCTGAATGGGAACAGGGAAGGGGCTAGGTGGATTGTCCTTACCCACCTAGCCCGTTCCCTGATCCCATTCCAGCACTCTGCAGCCCTCTATTCCACCAACGCACCCAGTCTTTAATTCTCTCCTTTTCCACTATCCCAACACCTCTCTCCCCCCCACTCTCTGTCTAACCTCTCGACTGCACCACCTAGCTGCCCTACCCTGTCCCCACCTTGTCCCTTCATGCTCCCACTAGCAGCACTTCACCATCCCCCATCCTAACCTGCTATCCTTCCCCCTCTCCACCCCAGTCTCCTCCTTACCCCCATCCGCTTGCCTCTCCCATCATGCGCTGCTGCTCGTAGTCTAGCTTCAGCTGCAAGAGACTGGCTGTGTGTGTGTGTGTGTGTGTGTGTGTGTGTGTGTGTGTGTGTGTGTGTGTGGAGGGTGTTTGCGTTTCCGATAAAAGCCTTGTTGGCCGACAGCTCATTTTGTGCCTATCTGCGACTCAGCATCTCCACTGCATGGTGAGCAGCAACTATCCCTTTCATAATACCGAAGTACTGAATTAGTGATTGTGAAACTTTACCAATGTTTATAGGGAACATGTGCAAATGTTCACTCAAATTCTGTGATGATCATGCAGGAATCTCTAGACCATCTGGCATGGAATAACCTGAAAACTAAACTTGTTAAAATGTTATGCAAATGTCCCAGTCTGTCGCATGGAATAGCCCACACCTAAGTTACTCATTTTTATTCATATTTACCACTTTCTACATTTATCTTCTGTTCCCACTGGTGTTATACACCGTTATTGATTAATTACTAGAATTTACAACCGCTGGTGATTGTCACCACCACTAAACTGTTTCCAGCACACAGCTACTATAGTAGCCATCATCTGCTACCCCTTCCCCTAAATACATATTACATGTGTAATAGTGGAGAAACAAGTTTTTTGATCATAAAACATCAAGAATATTTGTCAATGCTGCAAATACCACATAGCTTGGAAGAAGAAATATGGAGATTAATTATTTTATATGTTACTTTAAAGCAATACAGAAATAATTTTTAATGCTTGTTATATACTTGCAGTTAACTTACCATATCAGTTTTACCCATTAAGGCAAGTCTTTGTTTTCCTTTGATTATCTTCCTCTCCACTTCATTAAGCATGCTCTGGCAGAACCTTATGAATTCATCTTCATACTGCTGTTTTTTATAGCTGTTTGATTTTTCATACAGTGCTTTGACTTCATCATCATGGACCTTTGGACACTGCCCCAAGTCAGCTCGCGTATTTACAAACAAGTCATGAGGACAAAATTTCACCATATACAGCTTGCAGTACTGTCAACAAATGTGATTTCATAGAATTTGCAATAGAAAAATATAAACAAATGGCTATAATATCAATCAAATTTCAGACCCGAAATTTCATATCTGAAACCTTATCAACAGGAAAAGAAATCATTTGAGAAAACTGTATTACAGGGAAACAGAATGGTTAGAGAATAATGGGCCTTCAAGAGCAAATTGCACACTGACATTTAAAAGTAGAAAAAAACTTATGTTGCTTGAAAATGTTAATTCCTTCCTCAGGGTGGAAAGAGGGTTAGATTGGGGAACTTTGCAAATTAGAGGAAGATTACATCGACACCAGGTTGAGACGGAGCTGCCTGTAGTGAAATAGCAGTATTTGTGACTGCCTCCTAAGCAAACTATATACCTGTAACGTTACCATATGTAGTTTTCTTCCATAAATTATTATTTTATCAAGAACTCTTCAGCCTTGTTCACAAGTGGTGTTCTTTCATACACTTCTTCGAAATAAGATTATATTCATATTAACTGCACGGAGCTATCAGTAAACACTGTCTAGAATCTAGAGTATATGATTCATAAGAAGTTTAAAGTAGACATGAGTACTAATAGATCTAAAGCCTTAATGTGGATATTGAGACACCAATTTTTTAGTAGTTTCCAAGTTCCAGAAACCATCTTCAGCAGCCTCTGTGAACTCAAAGCTTGAAACATTAAAATTAGAAAGGCAGAGTAGAGTGCTGGGTCCTCACTTCCAGTAGAAACAGAGAAATGAGACATGAAAAAATGTATGCAGAAGCTGATGTGAAATGTGTCGTCATATACCAAAGGCAAGACCGCAAGAAGAAATTAGGAGACATGGGGTTTGGGGTGAGAGGCAAGGGAGCGATCCACAGGTTATAAAAGAACAGCATATTATATTTGGTGTGACGACAAAAGTAGAGCAGTAACATACTGATACGGCGTCACTAAGGTTATTAAAAACAGGCACATTTCATAGCGGCATTACTAATCTGTGATAACTATAAACACATTTTCGAAGCACTGCATTTAATGAAAACAACGTATCTGTATTATTATAATCGAATACAGAAGTTCGCACCGTTTCCAATATTAGAAAGAGCTAACATGATAAGCTTGGCATTTTTGAACAGTTTTGTTATTTAAATAAAACGCTTGGTATAACTACCACACACCATATACTCAGAAGATACTCTCTGTAGATTGTTTAACGCGTGTTTCCAAACTAATTAAAAATTGCGGTTAAAACTATTCTGTTGAACCCCTTCAACTGCTTGCATATGTAATACGTCTACTTTATTCGACCTTACTGCTTCACTCCCACATTTACTGCTACACTGCAAAATCTTTTGAGAAAATGGCTTTAGTTACATGGTCGTTTATTATTATTGGTGGTGGACTGATAATATCAAAGGTAGAAAAAACGCAATTGCAGAACATTTATGTACCTCTGGATCTTCCCAATTAAGTTCCTTCGTTTTGTCATTTGGTGCCATATTTCTATTTCTCCCCATAAGTTCATCTAGAAGAGCTGCCGCTGCTAACACAGCCATTTTTTATTTTATCTGCAAATCACTCCACACAAATGTTCACTTACTAACAAATTACACTGCACAGATCGCTGAATACATTCAATTCCATCAAAGATCAAAACTATCACAGGTCAAGTCTGACATTAACGCGTTCTCAAAGAGGCTCATACAATATCACCAAACAATAAAGCTGAGCCCACACAGGCAACGAAAGTATCGCCAAAGCTAGTGGGACACTGCAGTCGCAATCACAGTCTAACATAACAGTCGCGACACTTCGCCTCGATTTTGTTGCCTTCAGCGCCAGCAGCGCTCAAAGCGGCCGCTAGTTTGAACTGTAAGTTCGGCGCGATCGTGAAAGCGAATAGTGATTGTTTATTTTGATTTATACAATGGTTTTTACCATCGGGAGCGTTTGTAGCGCAATAAATTGCAGCAGCAATAGGAAGAAGACCCCACAGCTGTCTTTTTTAGGTTTCCTAAGGATCCTGAGAGGTATATACCATCATGTTACTAAACTGTATCGTCAGGATTCACTTGCAAATGTATGTGTGTAAATGATGAATGTTTCGCTTTAGGAGCAAAAAAATGGCTAGTTAATAGCAGACGAGAAGACCTTATGAAGAAAGACCCGGTTTACCTGTATAATAATATTAGGTTTTGTTCGCTACATTTCGAACAAAACCAGTTCATGAACGCAGACAATCAAAACTCGTGTGGAATGCAGTACCCACACTGTTTGACATTCCAAATAAGCCACCTCAACTGACGAAGAGGAAACTGCCACAAAGATTCGACAGTCACTCTAAAGCTGTAAAACAGTCCTATGACACAGAAGCAGCCAGTTCAACTCTCCATGTATAAGTGCCAGATTCGTGAGAATCATCAACACAGACCTGCTTTGACGATGAAGTGGTTAGATTAAGTGCAGCTGTTCGTGTCTTGCAAAAGCGTGTGAAGTGTCAGAACGTGCAGATTGCTAGACTTCGAGCGAAACTATTATGGGACAAGGAAAGTGCCTACAGACAGATTGTTTGAAAGTTATTCAAATATTTGGTTTTTCGTAAAATGTAATGTAATCAGCTCATTATAATGTCAGCATATTTCTCCCACTATTTGCCATAAATATGAAGGTCGTACTTGTGGCAACAGGCGACAGCGACAAACACAGTAGGCCTACAGAACGATAAACGAACTGTCCATCGCTTTTGCATGTAGAGGTACATGTCCGTGCTTCTTACATGTGAATCTGTGTGTTTATATTCTTTTGATATCAACGTGGTAAGCTGCAATTCTGTCCAATGTCACAAGTGTTTCTTCACGAATGTGTTGTAGCTTGTCACTCTATTCATGGTTTTTGTCCATACTTGCGCTTATTTTAGAATCATTTTTAGAAACATATATGCTTTCTGATACTACACAAACTCTTGGAGGCAAGAAACTAACTCGAGTAATTCGGAGATTACGTAGGAAATGAATGCAAACACACGTTATGCTTACGACGCGTCTGACGTTCACCTTACCTGCCGCTTGAAGCGCTAGTGTCGCTCCATCTGTCAAACGGCAACAACTTTTACAGCAGTGAGTGTCGCGACTGTTAGACTGTGGTTGCAATGCTGCTGTATGTGTGAACTTCCAGTTTTTAGTGGCGCAACTTAAGAGACGCAAGGTTCGTCATGCCACAAAACGTTCAACTTCGACGTATTATGTTGCGCAACTGTCCTTCCATTACTGCTCCCTTATGGTAGCGTTTCGAAACAAAAGCATTCTGTCGCAGTTATCGTGGAGTAATTGCTACTGCAATCCATTCGATTTCATTGTGTTTTCATTTTATTATTGAAAAAAGTGAAAACAGTGGAGGGCGGGCGCACTTTCGCAGTTTCTGGAACTACAAGAACACCAGCACAGACAAATTGTGTATTATACGCAGCAAATAGCTCCCGAGTGTATGGTAGCAGATGTTAAACTAAAAAATGGTTATTCAAAATGCATATATGAACGAACACAATAAGATTCTAAACTCTCGGAAGAGTGGCGTGCCTGCAGATGATATTTACATGCCAGCCGTTGGTTAGTTCGCCATTGTAGACAGCACTGTCGTCTTCGTGTGATATTTCTTTTATAATTATGTCTGTGGACCTGTGTGAAATCTATTTATGGATCCCACATTTGGGTTTCGTCTTCCTTGTATTTAACTCATGTCACAGCTTTAATGCCATACCCAGCACATTAAAATTCATACCCGACCACATGATTTCAACAGACGCCGTACTGAAAGCTGTGCAACTACGAAGAATTTGTGGCGTCCTGTGCGAGGGATAGCTGAAGGTGTCACCAGCGAAAGACAAGAGCTGTGGCGCCACATTAGTTGCGTGTGTGAATCGGCTTAAGGGGCTCCAGAAAGGCTCAAAATCATGAAAAGTTCAATTTTTACTTTTTTGCGTTTTCTGAATCTGCAGACTATTACCTTTTAATAGATATATAATTTATTCAATTCCAAAGACTACAACTATTTTTAAATTTTTTTTGAAATATGTTCTACATGGGCGTGACCCACTGTGGCGCTGTTAAACTGCTGTCAAATGGTGTTATTATTAACGTCCGTGTTCATCAGGTACATTTTAGTGATGTGAGATAAAATTAAAACTATATGGAATGTAATAAAGAGGGAAACTGACAGGACAACAGGGAACATGTCTCAGGTAGAGATTAAAACAGGGGACAGTATCATAAAGAAACCTGAGTTGGTTGCAGAAATATTTAATAACCACTTTTTGAGAGCAGCAGAGAAGACAGGCTGTAATGGTTCTATGGAAGAATCATTGTCCCTCCTACAGAAAGCTATTAGCAACAGAATCCCACAGTTATCCTTATCTCCAGTTGCTGTAAGCGAAGTCATAAGAGTAATTAGATCATTAAAAAATAAAAATTCTGCTGGTGTGGACAATATTTCTAGTAAAATACTGAAACACTGTTATAAATTTGTTAGTCCCGTCTTATGCAACATATACAATGCATCCCTACAAGATGGGATTGTCCCTGACAGACTTAAGTTGACTGTAGTGATTCCTCTCTTTAAAAAAGGGGATAAAAGTATTGTTACAAACTATCGCCCAATATCCCTATTAACTACCTTCTCGAAAATTCTAGAAAAACTCATGCACAGGAGGATTGTAGACCATCTCAACTTCCACAGTATCTTAAGCAAAAATCAGTTTGGTTTTCGTGCCGGTCTTTGTACTGAACAGGCAATATTCTCTTTCAGCAACCAAGTTTTGGAAGCCATTAACAAAAAAATGTCTCCAGTGGGTATTTTTTGTGATCTTACGAAAGCCTTTGACTGTGTAAACCACCAAATTCTTTGGAAAAAGGCAGAACACTATGGTGGTACTGTTGGCTTGTGGCTACAATCATATCTACAGGATCAGAAGCAGACTGTAATGCTAAATGGCTCTTCTGGAGAACCTGCCTCATCTGAATGCGGCACGATAACGTGTGGTGTGCCTCAAGGCTCCGTTTTGGGCCCACTGCTTTTCCTCATCTTTATTAATGATCTTCCTCTTTGTTCTGAGACAAACAGCAAATTTACCCTGTTTGCCGATGATACCACAATTCTAATTGACGATTTGATTGATCATGATCTTGAAAAAACTACAAATACTGTTTTTAATGACATCTTAAATTGGTTCTCCTCAAATGGTCTCTCAGTCAATGCAGATAAAACTCATTATATGAGGTTCCACACATCACAAAGTAATCCCGATGAAATTGACATAAAATGTAGAGATCAACCAATACAGAAAGTTGAAGACACAAAATTCCTGGGTGCTCACATAGACAGTAAATGTAATTGGTCAGTTCACATTCTTCATCTATGTAAAAAACTTAGCTCGGCAACATTTGCATTACGGGTAATTTCTTCAGTGGCTGAAGTTGACACTGTTAAGGTTGCCTACTTTGGCTACTTCCACTCATTGATGTCATATGCTATCATATTCTGGGGGAACCAGCCACTTGCAAAAAAAGTTTTCACCATCCAAAAAAAAAAAGCAATCAGAATAATGTGTGGGGTCCATCAAAGACACTCTTGCAGGTACTTGTTTCGGAAGATGGGTATCCTAACAACTGCCTCACAGTATTTTTTTCCTTGCTGACCTTTGTGTGCAAAAATTATACCATCTACCAAGACAACAGTAAATTCCATGGTTATAAGACCAGAAACAAAAACAATCTACATTTAGAAATGAAACGTCTCACTCTGGTACAAAAAGGAGTTTACTACTCCAGCATTAAGCTGTTCAATGCTCTACCACTACATATTAAATGTGTTCATACAGAACTGCCAAAATTTAAACAAGTTATCAAAGATTACCTGACAGAGAAATCTTATTATACTGTTGATGAATACCTGAAAGAAAATGTTTACCACCACTAAACTTATTGTGTCTAGAAGTAGTTCAATTGATTTTATTGTGCATTTGGGCGCTAGCACACTTTTTGTAACAACAGATTGGCTGTATATGTATTTACTCTTGTAGGCCTAATATCTGATTTAATTTTTTTGTGCTCTTATCTTTAACCTTTATTTTAAACTCCTATTTCTGTCAAATGGTTGTTATGTTATCTAGCTGACATTGTATCTGTTACTGTATTTATAGTATGTCTTACTTAAACTATGTACAATTTGCCATTGAATTGCCGTTGTATTTATTGTAAGTTTAAATTGAAACCTGTACAATTTGACACGTTCCATATCCTTGTGATTGACTCACTAACTGGATCTACGGAACAAGAAATAAATAAATAAATAAATAAAATAACCTGTGATGGTTCAATATATATCGCTGGTGTGATTGTCGATTGTTTCATGTTTATTTACTCTGTCGTTATCTCGAAAATATTCGTAATTAATTCTGTTTCTTGAGTCTCTGCTTTGTTGAAGTATAATAATGAGTAAAAGTAAAGTTATTAGAAATCCTCTGAAGGCTTTTAAGAAAAGGAGAAATGTTGGAAAGCCAAAGGTATGTGTTATTACTGTAAACAATAAAGACGATAACCAAGTGAGTGAACCTAACCTCTCAAGTACACCTGCCCATAGCAGTCAAAGTGGGAAAGAAAATACTTCACAGAAGAAGCTTGGTTCAATGAGTGAAAACTATGAATGTTTTATGGGCGAATCGGATGTGAATGAAATATTTGATATGTCGGTTCTCAAAGGAATTTTTTCAAACTGTGTAAGATGTATTCATTGTAGTGAAGTTGGTCTGGAACTCTCCATAATAAAGCACGTAGGACTTGCTAGTGAAATACAACTGAAATGTGATAAGTGTTCATACATGACCACCTTTTGGAACAGTGTTGCAGTAACTGCAACTGAAGAAAATGGTAGCAAAATCTACGAACACAACATTAGATTTGTTTATTCCTTGCGTTCAGTTGGTAAGGGTGCTACTGCAGGTGCAATTTTCTGTGGCATCATGAATCTTCCAAATCCCCCAATCAAGTTTACGACCTATAATAAATTAATAGGGTCTAAAGTAGAAGATGTCTGTATAGAATCTATGAAGAACGCTGTGGAAGAGGCAGTAATGGAAAATAATGGTAACAGAGATTTGACTGCAGCGTACCTGGCATAAACGGGGACACACATCTGTTCATGGTGTAGTATCTGCCACCAGTATGTATACAGGGAAAGTTTTAGATGTAGCAGTAATATCAAAGTATTGTAGATGTCCACAAAAATATAAAGGTACACATAAAAATAATTCCAAAGCTAACTATAGTGGCAGTAGTGGAGGAATGGAAGTGGCTGGTGTTGCCAGTATATTCCAGCGTTCTGAGGCGTGTGATAAAGTGTGATATGTTAATTACCTTGGTGATGGTGATTCTAAAAGTTTCAAACACGTTCAAGGACTGAAGTACTATGGTGATGATGTTGTAGTGCAGAAATTTGAGTGTATTGGACACGTACAGAAGCGAATGGGAACAAGACTTCGGCGACTGAAAGCTTCGTACAAAAAACAAAAACTCAGTGATGGTAAAGGGTTGGATGGGAAGGGAAGGTTAACTGACAGTGTAATTGACAAAATACAGAACTATTATGGAATGGCTATTAGGCAAAATACACAAAGTGTCGACGAAATGAAGAAGGCTGTTTGGGCTCTTTTTTTTCCTACTTCTTCAACCGATGAAAATCCCCAACATAGCTTGTGTCCCAAAGAAGAAGACAGTCGGTGTAAATATAACAAAGGATTGCTAACTGGTGAAGTGTACACTCATAAGCATAGTCTGCCTCATGCAATAACGGAGGTGACAAAACCTATTTTCAGAGACTTAGCAGCACCTGAACTGTTGAAAAAGTGTATTCACTGAAAAACTCAAAACCCCAATGAAAGTGTAAATAGTGTTATATGGTCGAGAATCCCCAAGACTGTATTTGTTGGAATAGAAACACTTCACTTTGGTGTGTATGATGCTGTTGCGACTTTCAATGATGGCAACATTGTAAGGTGCTAGGTATTTAGAAATACGGGAATGAAGATAGGTTCTAACATGGTACGAGCGATGCTTGCTTTAGACAAGGAACGCCTTCGGGCTGCAGACAGAGCTGTAAAGAGTCTAGAAATACAAGCAAGAGTAAACAGGAGGAGGAACAAGACGAAGCTGGAGGAGGAGTTTGCAGAGGATGAAGATAATCCATCCTATGGACCTGGAATGCACTAAAAAGTTAATCCAATCTTTGTCGCTCGATTCCCAAAACTTTTATTTTCTCATACTAATTACATGTTTTCTAAGGATCTTCCAAACATATTTGTTTCAAACTTTCAGTAAATGTTACACAGTACCTTCTGCATAATTTAACACAGCCTTTTTCCAAAAAACTGTATATTTTTGAATATATAAATAAAAAATTGCAAAAAAATGTTGTGAATTTTCATTACAATTGAAAAAAATCATCTTTAATAACTGAACTAAAATTTTGTAAAATCCCTGTGTTACGTTGTAGCCCATATTCCAATAAATAATCTGTAAAAAGTTCAACTTCCTACCTCAAATACTTTGTGAGGAAAGGTGTAATTTATAAGCGTTATTTTAACATTGCAAGTATAGGGCGTTCCGGAGCCCCTTAAGAGAGACGACTTATTTATTTATTTACCCTTCAGGTTAGATACACTATTTAGGCACCAAGAGTTACACTGTTTTGCCTTAATCAGTTACGCTGTTAAGCCGTTAACAATTAGAAGAACAAACTCACTTTTTAAAAAACAGATAAATGCACAGATTGCTTGACAATAACAACTTTCCGAACAAATACCAAACCATTTCAACATGTAATCAAGTTAGGTTTGCTTTCTCTCCTTTTGTGCACTGATATATAAAAAAAGCCGACAGTCACGCGATAAACTATATAGAAAAGTGTGATATACAAGAACCGACCAGTTCTGAAAATATTACATTGCACTGGATTTCCGGGGAGTTAACGGAGAGGAGTCTCTGGGACCGGAAAGAAGCCTAAGATGTACATTTCATTTTTGTTTATTAATTTGGAAGTTCGCAAAAAATTACCATACAGCCATACACATTACAAATACTAATACAGTTCCTTGTTAATACTAGTTACAAATATGATTTTAAGTATTCATTTCCAGAGCCTCTAGCTATATTCAAGCAGTAATGTAAAGTAAGAGTATATTACAAAATTTAAATATTTACTTATACCTATGGGTCGAGTGGCCATAAAGTGTACTTGGAAAACCACATGCTAGATGAACACTAGTTCTTACCAAATTTTCCATAGCACTCTGCCAGAGTGCACTGCATTTGGAACAAATGCAGAAAAAGCAGCTGAGACCAAAATAGAACATATCACAATCACAATAAGGAGAATTAAAGATCGATGTGTTTTTCTTGTTGTGGTTTGACTTTAAGTAGTCGATATATTGCGAGATGCCAAGTCTTTACTCGTTCCCTATAATAACAGTTACTTTCTTTTCCGAATTTCCGGGTCACCACCTTGTTTCCTTTTGATGATGTCGTTTTGTTATACAGTGCCACTGACTTTTTTTTCAAATGCGGAGGGTGAGGTCTAGAAGAGAGCTTCTACATCCAAACAACTCACTACAAAACCACAAAACATGGTTCCCATGATTCTTCTATGTCCAAATAAGTTCTCAACTCACACAATTGATATTTAACAAAACTTTTCAGACAGCATGTTCATGCATGTTAATACATGATGCTTCAATGTTTGACCGAAACTATAAGTTCGTACTAGTGTAGCACAGTAATAGTGTAGCACACAGTCTATGTAAAAACATTCGTTTTTCTTTAGTGCGCGATCATTGTTGTCAGGCCCCTTTCTTCTTTGGAGTCACAGCATCCCCAAAGCATGACTGCAAAGTGCAGGTGACCCCTCATTGGCCTATTTAAATTACACATCCATTGTCATATTCTGGGCAGTGCCGCATTTTTTCTTTCTCATATCTGCACATAAATTCCAACAAACGTGGGCACAGCAAATGCTCGTTGTGCTGCTAATAATTAAAGTCACGTTTTTCACACACACACACACATCTTTCGTTGTTCTAGTAAAAGGAAAGTGAGACTTGTTGCTATGCTTTACAGATTCCTCCACTAATATGAAAGATGTCATGTGGAATACCTTACACAATTAGAGATAGTGTGGCTACCCTTACAAGCAATCTATAAATTATATATGCGAAGACAGTAACTTGTTCTCGAAAGAACAGTTACTGTTGATGACCGTGCAGCTTTTCCCTGGAATAAATGATGACTAACTGAATACCTCAGCTGCTGACAGGTGTTGTTGATATACCTCGATGTGGACAGCTGAAAACGTGTGCCCCGACCGGGACTCGAACCCGGGATCTCCTGCTTACATGGCAGACGCTCTATCCATCTGAGCCACCGAGGACACAGATGAATAGCGCGACTGCGGGGGCTTATCCCTTGCACGCTTCCCGTGAGACTCACATTCCCAACTGTCCACAATTCTACATATGTTTTGTACCTTATAGACATTTGCCCAACCACTCATTACACGCGCACGCTTTGGCGATTCCCGTAAGAGTTTGGGCAACCTGTGCGCATTCGCACAGACTAAGGTGAATGGCTGGGTAGCCTTTAACTACATATACGAAGACAGTAACTTGTTCTCGAAAGAACAGTTACTGTTGATGACTGTGCAGCTTTTTCCTGGAATAAATGATGACTAACTGAAAACCTCAGCTGCTGACAGGTGTTGTTGATATACCTCGAGGTGGACAGCTGAAAATGTGTGCTCTGACCGGGGCACACACACACACACACACACACACACACACACACACACACACACACACACACACACATGGAGGAGCACATACCTTGTGAAGGCAATACAGTGTGCTCAATATATATATATATATATATATATATATATATATATATATATATATATATATGTATGTATGTATATGTATATGTATATATATATATATATATATATATATATATATATATATATATATATATATATATATATGCCTTAGTTATAGGTTACCTCTTTCATAGGTAAACCTTTCTTCTCATTCCTACCAAACTGGTTCAGGTCCTTCCTTCTTTGGATTCATCTGATCTCAGATATAGGTTCCCCTCTTTCTTAGGTAAACCTACCCTCTCCTTCTTCTACCTCTCCGCAAATTTGGATACGTTTCACTTTCATGCTTATACTATATGGCTAAACTGTGACCATATGGCTTACACTATTTCTAATATTGAAGATTTCCTTTAGCATAGTGACCTTACCCAAAATCTATATAAGTTTATTACTTCCTTTTTCCTCTTATTGCTCCTATTTCTCGATCTGTTATTATTTATGTGTTATATGAGTGCCTCTGAATAACTTAGCTTATATTAGTATTGGTAATTTCTTAACTTGAACCTCCTTCTATCCTTTGCCCCCCACTCAGATGAATTCACTAATATGAGCTACAACCATTCAACTTAATAGACAAAACTTAATGCCTTTATGAGAAAAAAAGCTTTAGTCAGTGTCGGTATGTTGTTTTTGTTATGAGCTCTCGGCTTTAGCTGAGATAAGAGGGTGTCATTACCACTACATGGTTTGGATAAGAGAAGGGTTACTGCGATAGTAACACATGCATATGGAAAGTGGGAAGATGTAATTGGTACTCCTAATGGAGAAGGAAAAAAAGAAAGTATAAGAATAAGTGCGTTATGATTGAGAAGAAAAAGATGATACGCGCCAAAGACAGATTCCCTTCCAACCGCCAACCCCCACTCCCGACCCAAGGTTCCCCTTCTGCTAAGTCTCTTGACTATGACGCCAGAGGAAGAAGATGGTCAGCATTTCCTACAGAACGAACTGTTGTAGCTTCATTATTCCATACCCTGAAAACTGATCCTAACCCCCACCAACAGATAGCCAGTAAAGATCTGGTAGTCACACATTATTTGTTATTTAGTTGTTATCATTTGTCCTAATGTCTTCGCGAATCACCTTTGTGGATCTTAACGATTGTGTGGATAGTTGGTCATCCTATATATACCCTACATGTGACAGGTACTACGGTACTTAGAAAACTATATAACTCATTCCAGGAGTTAACCTCCCCTATAAAACATGCATAAAACCCAACTTAATCTTTATATGGAAGGAAAAAAATATAGAATCCCAGAAACAAGGTATATACAAGTACTGGGATAATTTTAATAAAGATTGTACAAATAAATACCTAATTTTATTGTACTCAAGTATTTTCTTCAATTATTATAGTAAATCTTTACCTACCTGCAATAACTTACAAAGCCAGACAGATACCTTTCATGTTGGAAAAGTCTCTGTAAGGTAGTAGGAGATAGTTGAAAGACAATAGAATAGTTAAAGAGGAAAAAATTGCCCCATAGTAAACTAAGGTGGAAAGAAATGAAGCAATTAACTTGGAATCTGGCAGTCGTCACCCTGCATAATCTGCAAAGAGGGCAGATTATCCTGACGGCTTAAACATGTTTATTGTATCAATGTTATGAAGTCCTGTTTCGCATTCCATTTTGAGATCTATCAGAGATATTGCTTTAGAATGTGGTATCCCTATTATCTTGAAAGGGCCGGTATATTTTGGGAAAAACTTACTCATCTGTTTCTTTATATTTAAACTCTCACAATACCTCTGAGGCATAGATCGAGAACATATTCTTAAGAAGTACAATAGATGTACTTCTCCTTCCATCTTAAACTTTGAAAACTGCTTAGCACAACTAACTCCATTTCCAGTTCACAATTCTTTCAATAATTCTGGCGATAATTCTATGTTAGGTGTAGCTATTTTGCTTCTAAGTTCCTGTTTAGTGTCTTCTAAATCTTTCCCCAATTTGTGTGACTCACTCCTTTATTAATGGTATCTTCCACAGTATTAGAGGTAGCGGTGTTGGTACCTACTTTTTCGTGTACTTTTTGTTTTACCATTTCTTCTAGATGCTTCTCCAAATCAGTCAAGTACTTGGATCGGTAGAAATTTCAATAAAGTTTTTTATGTAGTTATAATATTTCTACCTTATATTGAATCTCTGCAATTTGATTGAATATAGTTTCATAATTGCTCAAAGATGATTTTTCTAAGTGTGTCATCTTATGATTTTCATTTTTAAACTTTATTTTCAATCTTCTCTTCTATATCACAATGCTCAACTATCTTCGTTTTCAACTCCTTAGGTAAATTAGCTAATGTTTCCTGTAATTTGAAACTTTTTCTATTTCTTGGCCATATCGTCTACTTTTTTATTATTTTGAGATAGTTCATCTAGTTGCCCGACTTCATTAGACATCTTATTTGGTTTATTTGTTTCTTCATGTACAAATTTAAAAATGTTTTATTTCACCTTTGAGCATATTCACATGCAGTCAGTGTCATCAAAGTTGACAAATAATGATAATTATATAAACTATATATTTAAATAAATGCCAATAACAACAAAAAGTTTCCTAATAATTAGAGCATATATGAAATACATAGTGAGTGAATGACAAAGTTATTGAGTAATCAAACAGATAATGAACAATAAATATATGAAACAGTAATGAAATAGTTACACAGTGTGGCATGTGTAAAGTTTGTAGTTAATTTATTGTTAATTCTTATAAGAAACATGGTTCATTTGACACACAGTGATGGAACTGTTGAGCAGAGTTAATTAACTGTACTTTTCATTCATATCAAAAGACTAGTTTTAAATTTATTTACTGGCACTGTATATGCATTTTCAGGTAATTTGTCAAAGTAGACAGGACCAAGATATTTGTAACTGTTATGAGTATTTGCAAGCATAGCGTATGGCACATTATTTGTATGCCCAGTTCTTCTGTTATGGTCATAAACTGCCCTCCCTAAGTCAAATATGCCTAGATTTTATTTAACAAAGACAACGCAACTGCAATTGTACAGGCTAGTCACTGTCATTATATTTAGTTTCTTTGAACAATCTCGACATGATTCATATGGCTCGAGTCCTTCAGTGCATATTACAATTTCCTTTCGCCATTTAAACACTAATTTCGAACCTATGTAATTGCCCCATAATAGTATCCCAAACTCGGATGGGAATGTAAGAATGCAAAATGTGCATATAGTAGCAGTTCTTTTACTGACACTGCTCCTCAGCTTGTACAGCCGACAAATGGCACTTGCTAGTCTGTCACATAATTTACCTGTGTGAGTATCCCAACTGAACTTTTAATCTATGTGAAATTCTAGTAATTTGACTGTTTTATTATCATGACTGGGAGGATTCAGACTGAATACAGTGTCTTCAGTTTTACCATCACTCTTCTGCAGTACATTTGCCTCAAGCCTGGTAGTATATGCCTCTGTTGCAACTGTCAAGTTGTGTTGCACTTTTTCAGGGTTGATATCACATGCGATGAGGGTTGTGTCATCTGCATATAGCAATGAATCACATGGTACAACTGTGGGTTATTCATTTATGAAAATTATGAAAAGGAAAGGTCCAAGAATACATCCTTGAGGTGACCTCTTTACAAGCGGAAGATATTCTGTATATGGTTTTTTACTTTAATGAACTGTTTTCTACTGCCCAAGTAAGACCGCACTAGGCACAGAGCATTCTCTCTCACTCTATAATGTTGGAGTTTTTTTTATGAGAAAATCAAAAGCTTTTCTGAGGTCCAACCAAGTTGCACAGATAATTTTCTTATTTTCAAAAGAATTGTATATTTTTGCTACCATGCTCTCAATTACTTTGAATGTAGAAAGGCTGGATCTGAAACCATAGAGTGAGGACAAAAGAATATCATTATGTTCAAAACATTGAATCATCTGTTTATACATACAGTATTATTATGAGTTTAAGTGATATAGGTCAAGAGTTATCTGGACATGCTATATCTCCTTTATTATGTGCTGGTTTAACTACAGATATTTTTAAGTATTCCAGATAAATATCTTCATTTAAAATTTTACTGATTATTTTCGTCAATGGCATTACAATTTGATTTCTGATATATTTAATAACGTAATCTGAGAGGCCATAGTACTTCTCTCCTGTAGAAATTCTGAGATTATTT
This sequence comes from Schistocerca nitens, assembly GCF_023898315.1. NCBI lineage: Eukaryota > Metazoa > Arthropoda > Insecta > Orthoptera > Acrididae > Schistocerca > Schistocerca nitens. Next base: position 186,088,915 of record NC_064615.1, on the reverse strand, counting down.
ATTGATTAATTGATGTCTTCTCAGTTACTCGAGTCCCTTGAAAGCTGTCTGCTTTACTCACATGCTTCATGATGCCGTCATCTGATTAAGGACTGACAAAATGTGCAATTTAGATTGTCAGGCGGAATTGGTAACTGGTTTACTTTATCATCACAGTTTATTTCTGTTTTAATAATTTCCCATACAGCTTCGCATTTATTCACTGTGCTCAGTATATTTGTATCATTTGCTTCACACTTTTCTGCTTTGATTTCAGACGTTTCACATATATTTCCTTGTCAGCATTGTTATGCTTAGACATATCGTGACAGAATAGCATTATGATTATTATTCTACTTAGATGTGGGGTGGACCAGGTTGTTAGATTATGCTGTGTGGTGCAGCGAATCTGCTTCGATATTTTCTTGTGGTATTTAAGACAACATGCTTCAAAACGTTAAGTTAACAGTTCTAAAATTTCTTGATAGATTAATTTGCATCTGCAGTGATTATTATTTTATTCCATTGTATTAAATTCAACTTACTTTTAAACTTCTTTAGCTTTGAGTCATTAATTGATCTTATAACTTTTCTACATGTAGTAGAAGTTTCAATTGGTTTACTCTTAAGAGTACCAAATTCTGTTTTGTTTGGATGAAAATAACACATTATATTATGTAGACATGCTTCCTGCCTTCCAGTTGTCATTTATGCAGCTGAAGTTACTCGATCTTAATATATTTCGCAAATGATCAACATTTCTAATCTTTAACCTAATTGTTGTCACCAAATATTAGTATTCTGCCATCTTTATATTTGAGTATCAAGAGTGTCACCTTAGGTCACAGTCAATTATTAAATAACTGCACACAAATTCTGGAGTTGGTACACTGTACAGCTCATGTAATTTGCCGCACCAGGTGCTGTAGCGCCCCGCCTATGCTATCGTGCATGTAACACACTCTTGGAAAGCAATGGTGTGCTGCTGTTGAAAGCTCGCACAACACTTGTCGTCGTCGAATCCGCTCTTCGAAAATCTTCTCCCTAGTCGGCTTATCTCCTTGTGTTTTGCAGTCCTGATGGCTTGCGTACTTCCGTCGCCCTAGGCAACGATGTTCATCTTCTCGTTTTTGGTTTTAATTTTTCGTTATACCTCTCTTATTTTATTTCCTCTTGTCTTTACTCTCAAGTTAGACGCTGTATGAGGTGTTTTCCTTGTTGTGAGTTGGTTTTAAGCGATCGATATAGTGCGAATTGCCCAGTCTTTACTCTTCCCTGTAACAACAATCACCTTCTTTTCCGAATTTCCCGGTCACCGTCTTATTTTCTCTTGATGTTGTGTTCCTGTTATGCAGTGCCACGTATTTGACCATTGACTTCTTTTGTAATTGCAGAGGGTAAGGGCTATAAGAGAGCTTATACAGTTCTCAGCTCACAACAACTGATGATTAACAAAGCTTTTCAGACAAAATGTTCATACATGACCCTTCAGTGTTTGACCAAAACCATTAGTTTGTATTTAACTCGAGATAGCATAACACAGAGTCTATACAGCAACATTCGTTTTTCTTTACTACTCGATCATTGTTGTCAGGCCTCTTTCGTCCGTGGAGTCCACAGCACCCCCAAAGCATAACTTCAAGGTGCCAGTTTAAATTACACATCCATCTTCACTTTCTGAACTGTGACTGCATTATTCTTTCTCATATCTCCACATAAATTGCAACAAACCTGGCCACAGTAGATGCTCTTTACACTACTATTAATTAAAGTCAGGTTTTTCACATGCACGTCTTTCATCAGGCTAGTACAAGAAAGTGAGACATGCTGCTATGTTTTATAGCATCATGTACCACCACAAGATTCCCATTTGCTGAAGAGTTACAAGTAACTTGAGGTGTACCCCAGGGAAGTGTGCTGGGTCCCTTGCTGTTCACATTGTATTTAATGATCTCGCAAACAACATGAATGGTAACCTCTGACATTTTGCAAATTCTGCAATTTTATAGAATGAAGTACAGTGTGAACGAAATGGTACAAATATTCAGTCAGATCTTAATAAGATTTCAAAGAGATGCAATGATGGGCCATTTGCTTTAAATGTTCAAAAATATAAAATTGTGCACTTCACAAAACGAAAACACTTAGTAACCTGCAAAGTGGAAATTGTAAACTCTTACAAATTCTTTGGTGTAATGCTTGGTAGGGACATGAAGTGGAACAACCACATATTCTCCATTGTGGGTAAAGCAGATAGCAGACTTCATTTAGAATACTAATCAAATACAATCAGTCTACAAAGGAGATTGCTTACAGATCATTCCTGCGACCAACCCTGAAGCTGAGTCGGCGTAAGTTGATCCTTGATAGTGGCAGTGGGATGGCTGCGGCAACTTTGTGGGCCTACTTCAACCAATAACATAATGTGGTTTTGTAAATATCTCTATGGCAACACCTCAGTGGTGTCACTGCTCTGTAGATCGCTACTGTTTCCCCTGCTTCGTTTAGTGCTTCACATTTGAAAGATGGCAGCAGTTCTGTGCGCTGTGAGGTACCTTCTAATGCTATTCGAATATAGAATATTGCTGGAGTATGTGGGGTGTGCACCAAACAGGACCAGCAAGGCATACTGAACATATTCAGAAAAGGGCAGCATGAATGGCCACTGTTTGTTTGGCCCATGGGATGGAGTCACTGAAATGTTGAAAGATCTGAACTGGCAGATTGTTGAAGATAGACACAATCTGGCCTGAGAAAGTCTTCTTTTTCAAAGTTTCAAGAACTAGCTTTAAATGATGACTTTAGGAATATACTACAACTTTCTTCATACTACTCCTATAGGTTGTTGTTGTTGTGGTCTTCAGAGCTGAGACTGGTTTGATGCAGCTCTCCATGCTATTCTATCCTGTGCAAGCTTCTTCATCTCCCAGTACCTACTGCAACCTACATCCTTCTGAATTTGCTTAGTGTATTCATCTCTTGGTCTCCCTATACGATTTTTACCCTCCACGCTGCCCTCCAGTACAAAATTGGTGATCCCTTGATGCCTCAGAACATGTCCTACCAACCAATCCCTTCTTCTAGTCAAGTTGTGCCACAAACTCCTCTTCTCCCCAATTCTATTCAATACCTCCTCATTAGTTACGTGATCTACCCATCTAATCTTCAGCATTCTTCTGTAGCACCACATTTCGAAAGCTTCTATTCTCTTCTTGTCCAAACTATTTATCATCGATGTTTCACTTCTGTACATGGCTACACTCCACACAAATACTTTCAGAAACGACTTCCTGACACACAAATCTATACTCGATGTTAACACATTTCTTTTCTTCAGAAACGCTTTCCTTGCCATTGCCAGTCTACATTCTAATCTTCTCTACTTCGACTGTCATCAGTTATTTTGTTCCTCAAATATCAAAACTCCTTTACTACTTTAAGTGTCTCATTTCCTAATCTAATTCCCTCAGCATCACCTGACTTAATTCGACTACATTCCATTATCCTCGTTTTGCTGTTGTTGATGTTCATCTTATATCCTCCTTTCAAGACACTGTCCATTCCGTTCAACTGCTCTTCCAAATCCTTTGCTGTCTCTGACAGAATTACAATGTCATCGGCGAACCTCAAAGTTTTTACTCTTCTCCATGAATTTTAATACCTACTCCGAATTTTTTTTGTTTCCTTTACTGCTTGCTCAATATACAGATTGAATAACATTGGGGACTGGCTACAACCCTGTCTCACTCCCTTCCCAACCACTGCTTCCCTTTCATGTCCCTCAAGTCTTATAACTGCCATCTGGTTTCTGTACAAATTGCAAATAGCCTTTTGCTCCCTGGATTTTACCCCTGCCAACTTCAGAATTTGAAAGAGAGTATTCCAGTCAACAATGTCAAAAGCTTTCTCTAAGTCTACAAATGCTAGAAAAGTAGGTTTGCCTTTCCTTAATCTATTTTCAAAGATAAGTCGTAAGGTCAGTATTGCCTCACGTGTTCCAATATTTCTACGGAATCCAAATTGATCTTCCCCAAGGTTGGTTTCTACCAGTTTTTCTAAGTATCATGGATTAATTCCGGCAAGCACAGAGGAATTTAAATAATCATTTCCCATGCTCCATACATGAATGGAATGGTCAAATGCCCAAATAACTGGTACGGTGGGATATTCCCTTGTACCCTCTGCCATTGCATTCAAAGTGGTTCACAGAGTATAGATGTAGAAGTAGATAGGTTGGAAAATATCCATGGCCATAATGCATCTGAATTACACAAGTTATTAGCTTCCTAGAGATCTTTTTATCATGAAACCAAGATTTAGATGAAGTTATGTTCGTATCAAGGCATACAATTGTCCTTCCTAGAATAGACAAACTGATATATTCTTTCCAATAGATACTGATTTTCTCTTTCATCCATGGACTAAGGTCTGATTTAGGAACTGGCAAATGGTAGATAATTTCTAACCTAACTGTTAACTTTGCTAACTGTTCTACCTGTTCATTGTGAGCATTGCCAGAGTGTAATGAGATTCAAACGAAAGAAGAGATGTTTTTTATGTCATCGTTTTGGATCACTATATGAACAATGTTAGACAATCCCACTAACAATTTGAAATTGTAGTTTGACTTTCTTACTGAATAAAATTTTTGATATGCCATTGGTATTATAAAATGTGGGTTTGTTTTTGCCTGTGTATTGACAAAATTTCAAATAACCTCCCAAAAAATCTGAAGTCTTCCAACTACAGACCTGCATTTTAAAATTGTAACAACATGAAAAATTTCAATTAATAGTAAAGACAAACTGCAATATTTGGTACAGAGTGCTGTCTATAAAATCATATGCAAGCATAAGGTACACATTGGCCAATGAAGCAGAGATGTGGCAATTAGGATATATGAACATAAGAGAAGCTGGAGATTAAGAAACAAAGATTAACCTTGGCCAATCATATTTTAACAGAAAGACACTCATGTGCTTAGAACGTGAAGTTTTACTTTCTGTAAAGAGAAACAGAAAGATGACACTACCGTGAATACTGGAAATCAGCAACATCAACAGACATATGACACAGAATGTCAGCTTTGAATTAATTGGTTAAACTCAGCTACCTTTTTCCCCTCTGTTAAATCAAGTTTTAGTTACAAATAATATACTGAAATTGAAAATCGTTTTTCATTAGTTGATAAATGTATCTCCATACGAAAAACATTCTTTTTTATTTTTGAAACTATTTCTGCATGATAAAAATGTAATATTTTCCAATGAAAACCCTCTACATGCTGCAAGTTTTGTTTCTTTTGTATCTTCTGTGTAAATAATGTCTGTGTAAGTCACGTGTCATTTTATCTGTGTTTGTGCAATTCAGTTGTCACCCTACGACAGCCTAAGAGTCAAAAGTCAGTTTGTGACCACATAAATATAATTCTGTGTAACCTTAAGAAGTGTTTCCTACTTAATATTAGCAGGTGGTTATAATTAAACTTTCCCTATTTAACACCTTATAACATGGAAACTAATTATGTACAAGGACCAACTTTCTTAGCATTAATGTCAAAGATATGGGGGAGAGAAATAATGCACAATCAATTCAATTGAAACAATTTTAATGTGCTGCTACAGTACATTACATACTGGTAACATTACTGCTAAAAAAGGAGCTCAATATGGCGCCCATCAGTGTTCAGAAGAGTCTACAAATGCAGGATAGCATTCTGCACAACAGAACAAACCATGTCTGTAAGTATGCTGGCTGCCTCTCTTGATATGCTGTGCTTCAGATCAGCACATCAGCACAAGTGAGAATGTTCCCCTCATAAACCCTGTCCTTCAGGTAGGCCCACAACCAGATATCACAGGGAGTGAGATCAGGTGATTGTGCTCACCAAGCATCTGGAAACGATTGGCTGATAATTCGATCATTACCAAATGTGTTTCAGAGAAGCAGGTGAATTTCATGAGTGAAGTGCGGTGGGGCCCCATCTTGCATGAAAACTGTTGAGTTCAATGTGTCTCTCTCCTGTAAGGTGGGTATGATGTGCTGGCAAATTATATCACAGTAACGCTGCTACTAAATGTCCTTGGTACTTGAGCACCAACCTGTTCGAAAATAATGGGCCAATGATGAACATAGCCGTGATAGCAGTGAAGCCACGCCATATGATGGCACGTTCACCACACGGAGGAAGTTCATGCACAGTGACTGTATATGAAAATCCCCACACTAGGCAATTCTGTGTTTTCACCTCACCCGTCAGAGAAAAATGAGCTACATCTGTCTATAGGATGGTCCACAGCCCGCCCTGGTCAACTTCAATCCTTGGGAGAAAATGGAGGGTGAAGTCAACATGTCATTGTTCATCCTGTGGTGCAAGCTACTGTATGATACGGATCTTGTATGGATACCCTTTGAGAATGGTTCGAAGCACCTTCCATACAGTGGACCACAGAATGTGTAAGGTAACAGGGGATAATATGGAGCTATTTCAAGTAGTTCGTAATTTAAATTTAAAGCACAGCAGCAGAGATAATATGTTGGGCAAAATAGACCGGAAAATACTTGTTTTGTGTTTTGATGGGCGTTGTAGTTCCGTTGCATAGTGTTTTGGTTTTCTTTTAATTGCAACGAATTATAACATTGTGGTGATAAATGTGTAAAATTATATAATGTATTTAGATTTAAGTATTTAAATCTTATAAAAATTGTAAGCGAATTATGGCCATGTTTAAGGATTATTTTGACTAATGTAGTGTCACATGACCTGACTCAGGACTGTGGATATGAGCGGGAAAATCGGGTCTTTGGTCGTTGTCGGTTGTGGTGGCAAGTTGGGAGCGGCAAAGTGCCGCGAGTGTTAGCATGGACGCCAGTGTATGTGAAGGAACAACGTGAAAGTGTGTAGGTGCGAGACTAACCGTGTACGAATTGCACCGATTATTATTTGTACAGATCGGATTTATTTGTGAACTTAAAAATGCGTGGCCACAAAGTTAAGGTGTTTCTTTTGAATAAATAAGTTTCAATCTGAACGTATATAGTTCAATTCACTGCTGTTCATGAGCTAGCCAATATATGACTTAATAGTAGGGGCGCAAATGCAACCGTTCGCTACCAACCCATTTGCAGCTGAGCCACGTGAAAAATAGGTAGTGAACGAGCCCGAGTACAGTTGCAGATGTTCAGCACGCACACTACTGATGATCGTGAATTGCGTGCAGCAACAGCTATTTCATCAACCACCTGTGGTGCAACCGGTCGTCGGCCTCTTCTTGTAGCGACACACAGTTCTCCTGTTGATTCATACATCATCATGCTCCAGACAGCAAGTGGAGGAAGAGAACCCTTCCATACTCCTTTCGGCTGCCGATATTCTCGAAGGGCATCTGCAGCATTACTGTTGTTTTGATAACAGAGCTTCACCAATAATGCCCTGCTCCTGTTGTCCAAGGTTATTTTGATACGTCAACAAGTGCACTGTAACTGGTCAGGTGTGTGAGACTATGAATGATGATGACAAATCATTGTACCTGGTGACCATAACTGGAACTCGTCGGTGGCGCTGTGACGCATGGAAATCACCCACCCCATACTCTGGACGTTAATGCTACCAAGTATGGTACTCATGTGGTAATTAGTTTCCTAGTTATAATGTGTTAAATAGGGAAAGTTTAATTATAACCACCTGGAATTATCATGTACTGCAAAGCACTGATAGAAAATTCAGTTTGCTGTAGTTCCATTTTGAACATTCATTACACTGAATAACACTTTTGTAATCTTATAACATAACAAGTCTGGGAAGAAAATCTAGGCAGGAAATGCACATAATAAGTAGTTAATATTTGCTGACCAGTCGAGGTACAGTGTACTCCCAGCAAGTGTGACCAGGACGCACTTACAACAGAAGAGAGCAACTTGACCAGTCTTTGGAGAATCTTAAGGCTGCAATGGAACATAACAAATACCGAGTGGTTGTAATTTAAGTGTAGCTATTCACAGAGGTCCAGTATCGACTGCAGTTATCGTATGGCAGCGAAACTTGGTAGATATTCTTATGCAGTTAATGCAGAACCGATATACACTAGAAAATACATTAGCTCCAGTTTCAGCCAACATGTGCAAATCTGATACTGTGAATGCAACAAAGACGTATAGAAATGTTTCCATATGTAACGGAGTTGGAACCGGATATGGCCAGAAGTGGTCAAACAAGTAAGAAAGCCATAATGTTGATTTTATTGTTGACCATCACTTACACAAGTTGTTCAATATGTGCATCAGATACGTCAGCGAGTTGTTGCATCTATAAAACAATGTGATCAACAGTTTCTCAAAGCAGTTCTGGTGGAATCTGAGTGACGTGTTCCTGTGTACTGACTTTCAGATTGGATAGAGACCAAACATGTCCATGGAACACGCGCTCTTTAGATTTCCACAGAGCCAAAACTCACATGGCTTCAGATCAGGTGACCTTGCAGTCATGAATCTGGAAGACCTCTGGAAAAAAAACTGGAAATTTGTGGTAAGGCCTTATGGGACCAAACCGCTGAGGTCATCGGTCCCTAAGCTTACACACTACTTAATCTAACTTAAACTAACTTACTTTGAGGACAACACACACACCCTTGCCTGAGGGAGGATTCGAACCTCCGATGGGGGCAGCCCACGTGGACCGTGACAAGGTGCGACAGACTGCGTGGTGAAGACCTTTGGAGATAACACATTCGTGGAAAGTTGCATTAAGAAGATCTTTCATTGGGCGGGCGACATGAGGTACTGCTCCATCTTGCATGAAGACAATAGCTTCAACAAAGTTGTGTTCTTACAAAGCAGGAATCACATGCTGTACAGGAGGCCTCGATAACAAGCAGACGCCAGGGTATGCCTGACAGTCCTCTGGGTGTACTCCCTTCAAATAACAACAGACTAACAGTAAAGGTGCTTGTGAATCCGTACCACACAGTCACATAAGGATCTCGTGCATAACACGCGGTTTAGTAGTACTCCAACTTGGCAGTTCTGTGTATTCCTCACACCCTGCAGTGTAAAATGTTCCTCGACACTCCACAGAAAATTGCCCTGCCCTATATGATGAACTTCGATCCATGCCAGAAACCAAATAACAAACTGAGAACGTTGCTGCGGATCATGAGGTTCCCATTGCTGCAACATCTGGATCTTGTATGGGTACCAGTGTAAAACAGACCACAGAACTTCTCGATCTGTTGACTACGATCTGGACCATTCTCGTGACACTGCACAAGCACTAGCACTACCTGGGGCATGTGCTGCATGGTCAGTTACAGCAACAGCAACTTCGTCAACATCTACTGGATAGGACACCTTCCTCTTTCGGGTGTCACACAAAATTCGCCCAAGTTTTGGAATTTCACTATCATCTTCTTTAAACTATTTAATGAGATTAGACCTCTTACCAGTCCTCTCAGTTGGCGAAACTCTCTCAATGCAATTCTCTAACTGCTGCCGTTCACATAAAACAGTTTCACTAACAGTAAATAGTCTCTTTTCTCTTTAGCCATACTGTTCGCTCACGTTATGGCTTGTAAAATGGCAGCCATGAAGACAGTACGAAGTACACAGACTTTTATATGGGTGCAGAAGCTATAAATTTTGTGTCTTGGCTTTCGGCTTAAAATTGAGAGCAGGTGTCTTCATATCCGCGTTAGACAAAGTTTTAGGTCCATAACTACTTAATGAAGTCACTGTGTATGTCGAATAATTGATGATAAGAACTCCTACGTGGTGTAACGTTCTATATACATACTACGTGATCAAAAGCATCCGGATACCTGGCTGAAAATGACTTACAAGTTCGTGGCGCCCTCCATCGGTAATGCTGGAATTCAATATGGTGTTGGCCCACCCTTAGACTTCACAATTTTCACTCTCGCAGGCATACGTTCAGTCAGGTGCTGGAAGGTTTCTTGGGGAATGGTAGCCCATTCTTCATGGAGTGCTGAACTGAGGAGAGGTATCGATGTCAGTCGGTGAGGCCTCGCACGAAGTCGGCTTTCCTAAACATCTCAAAGGTATTCTATAGGATTCCGTTCAGGACTCTGAGCGGGCCAGTCCAGTACAGGGATGTTATTGTCGTGTAACCACTCCGCCACAGGCCGTGCATAATGAACAGGTGCTCTATCGTGATGAAAGATGCAATCGCCATCACCGAATTGCTCTTCAACAATGGGAAGCAAGAAGGTGCCTAAAATATCAATGTAGGCCTGTGATGTGACAGTGCCATGCAAAAAAACAAGGGGTGCGAGCCCCCTCCATGAAAAACACGACCATACCACAACACCACCACCTCCGAATTTTACTGTTGGCACTACACACGCTGGCAGATGATGTTCACCATGCATTCGCCATATCCACACCCTGCCATCCGATCGCCACATTGTGTACCGTGATTCGTCGCTCCACACAATGTTTTTCCACTGTTCAATCGTCCAATGCTTACGCTCCTTACACCAAGCGAGGCGTCGTTTCGCATTTACTGGCGTAATGTGTGGATTATGAGCAGCTGCTCGACCAAGAAATCCAAGTTTTCTCACCTCCCGCCTAACTGTCAGTAGATCCTGATGCAGTTTGGAATTCCTATGTGTTGGTCTGGATAGATGTCTGCCTGTTACACATTACGACCCTCTTCAAATGTCGGCAGTCTCTGTCAGTCAACAGACGAGGTAGGCCTGTACACTTTTGTGCTGTACGTGTCCCTTCACGTTTCCACTTCACTATCACATCGGAAAAAGTGGACCTAGGGATGTTTAGGAGAGTGGAAATCTCGCATATAGACGTATGACACAAGTGACACTCAATCACCTGACCACGTTTGCAGTCTGTGAGCTCTGCAGAGCATCCCATTCTGCTCTCTCACGATGTCTAATGACTACGTAGGTCGCTGATGTGAAGTACCTGGCAGTAGGTGGCAGCAAAATGCACGTAATATGAAAAACGTATGTTTTTGGGGGTGCGCGGATACTTTTGATCACATAGTGTGTGTATAACATTCTTCAAAATATTTTGTGTGTTTGTTTGCCAATGAATTTGAAATGCGGATGTTCGTGTTACGAAAATTTACTGTACGATGTGTTGTTGAGCAAATGGTGTGCTTAATCAATTTGCAAGCTAGCCTGTGGTAGCGGTAGTTCTCCATCTGCCGA